>NW_007253572.1:398350-444377 GCF_000164805.1 Carlito syrichta | reverse complement strand
GCCCTGCCGCTGCTGCTGAGATGATTGCAGTGCCGCCTGCTGACGCTTCCTTCCATCGGCAGCGCGGCCGCTGGGGGGACCATCCTGGACTGGTAGGCAGGTGGGGGAATGATGCTTTTTTAGGAACTCAGTGCTCAGGGGCTCTGAGACAGTGGAGACTGTGTGATCCACCCCCTGCCTCCCTGAAATCTCTAGAGGCAGGACTGTGCCCCTCCAACCCTGCTTTCCTTCCTTAGGGCAGCCTGAGGCCCGAGGGACCAGAGCAGGCCATACTGCCAGCCTCAGAAAAGAAGCATGAGAGCTTGGCCTCTCGGGGCTTTGACTGAAGAAATAGAAGGCCGGGAAAAGTCCAATTTTGCGGATGAGGAAATTTGAGGGCCAGTGGGGCTGGGGCTCACTCTAGGTCACACAGAATTGGTGTCAGAGCAAAGACCAGGACTGGCCATTGAGTCACTGGGCACTTTAGAAGGGAGAGAGCGGGAAGCCCAGGGCAATGTGAAACCGGTCCTCAGCCAGTGAGAATGTTCTGGTGTCATCACTGCCTCCCCGTGGGAGCACCTAGTAATGAGAACAGTCGGGGTTAGGGAAGGAGTCAGCACTTGACCCAGTCTCCTGTAAGTTCTTGACCTGGGCCTGCTGATTCTGAGCCCACTGCCTCACCTGGACAGAGTTAGGGCCAGACTGGGGGCTTGACCGTCCTGTCCCTGACATTTTATCTTGCTGTCCTCTGACGGGGTTTCCTCATCCCTTCCTTTGTATACCCTTGTGGTTAACACTGTTGAGCACCTGCTATGTGCCAGGCACTGTGCTCTGCGTCTCTTCTGACCCACACAACAACCCCGTGAAGACATGCACTCCCATTTCACAGGTGGGAACGTCCTCAGAGTTCTTGAGGGACTTGCCCAAGGAGTCAGTCACAGCCCGTATGTGTCGGGGTCTGAGGCCCCTTTGGTGGGTTTTGTTTCCAGAGCCTTTGTTTCCTATCACCTCTTGTGGCCTGAGCCATCCCCAGGAGCGCTTGGCGTTTGGAGAAGAGAGGTGCCGTGAGGGACAGAGAGCGTTCGTGTTGCAGAGGACAGGGTGCAGGCGTCCCCAACCTTGGAGCAGAGTCAGCAGGCCCCGGTCAGTCTGAGTGGGGAGGGAGGAGGCCAGGCTCTCAGGAGGCATGGAGTAGAGGCCCCAAGTTGAGGAACCACAGGAAAGTGCTCTAGTCAGGTCTTTGTCAAGGCCACAGGGACTGGCCAGGCCCACAGTAGGGTATGTGGTTTTCTCCTAGAAATCTGAGCATGGTGACACTGCTCAGATGCAGAGGGGCAGAAGACTCTGTCCTTCATGGTTTGTGGAAGGCCTCAATGCTCTTTTCAGAGCACATCTGCATTCCTTCTTGCCCTCATAGCATCCTCCTTAGGAAGTGGTATGATTGCCCTGTCTTTAGATTAGAAAAACGAGGCCCATGGAGGCTGAACGTTTCCCAGTTACTTAGTGAATGAAGGGCGGGGCCAGATGAACCCTAGAGTCTTTGCTCAGACCCCTTGATTGTCAGGGTGGAGATCAAATTTAGGGGCCAGCATGTGTCGAGAAGCGGAGTGGGGCTGGAGAGCCCATGAGTCCTAGAAGCAGAGGGTCCCCCGCCGCGGCCGCACTGCCAAAGCCCCTGCTCTGCTGCTCTGTCTGTCAGCCTGTCTGCCATTCCCTGTCACCCCGGATGTGAGCAGGACTCCTGCCAGCCTCTCATCATCCCCTGTGCTTTTTGCCAGCCCAGGCAGTGACTGACCCGTGACCCAGCGGCAGAGGAGAAGCCTGGAGCCAGGGGCCCAGTGGAACCAGCTCCCCAAGGAGGTCAACCTTTCTGGTCCAGGAAGCCCCTTCCGGCAAAGCGGGGGCTCTGGCTGGAGGAAGGAGCAGCCCACGGACTGTGGGGTGTTCACTGCAGGACTAGGTCCTAACACACACACACTAGTTTAGGCCAGACTCCTTTTTACATATGACAAAGGCACTTTTGATACACACTGTAAAATACTGACACTGTATTTTAGCATCAGAATATATTTTATAATGTTCACCTCAAGGGCTGAGTGGCTGGAAAGGTGAGGATGTGGGATTGTGCGCATTACAGATTCAGGTACCGCTTGTGTGACAGGTGGGGGGGGCAGGGAAGGGCAGTGCAAACGGAGGCCAGTCCAACTTCCAGGGAACTCAGGTGCGAGTTGTCTCTGGAGATGTGCTTCTGGTGGATTCGAGCATCAGGCTTGTTGGCGTGCTCACCGGGAGAAAAGGGGCCCTTGGCTGCAGAGGTCAGCTGCTCCTGACTTGACCCGACAGCTCTGTGTGAAACTCCACCAGGAGGGCACATGGAGCCCACATCTGTGCCTTGGCCCTTGGGCTTGGTGTAGGGGCCGCCGTGTTCAGGAGCACTGGGTTCCATAACCTTCCCAGACGGTTTCTTCAGCAAAGGGCTCTTCTCAGAAAGAAAAAAAGCAGTTTGCTTTCACTTAAAAATTTATAAGTTTCAAGTACAGAAAAGGTGAGAGGGATCACCTTTTCTTGTATCAAAGCAATAAACTCCATTCTGGGTGACATCTACCTACAACCCCTCCAAGCAGGCAGTGACGGGAACTTGTCTGCCTGGCCCGGAGAACCCTGGGTCAGCTTCCTGAGGACTCGGGTCTGGTGGCAGGAGGGCAGGCAGTATGTCCCCGCCGTCCCTACATCCTGCCGCCAGCAGGGTCACAATGGCAAGACTTTGACTTGACTTCCAGCCCCAGATGCAGAGGGGACTATCAAGCCAGGTGCAGTGTTCGTGGCCTGTTATTTAAGTCATGTTCTCGTGATATTCTGCGTATAGAAAATGATATTTAAAAGGAAAACAACAAAAACCTCCCTCGGGTGGAGCCACACTTTAAATGAAAATTTGTCTTTGTGCTCAGAAAAAAAAAACACAAAGAATTTTGAATATATTTAGAAGTTACTGTCTATTTTTAACTAACTCCATATGCTGCCAGTATCGACTTCATGACATTTGCCAAAATAAAATTTTATTTTTGCCTTTATAAGACTTCGTTGGAAAAATGAAATGAATATTTTGCAAGAAAAAGTTAATTTAAATAAAAGTGTAATGGTTTTAAAAAAAAGTGATGTACAGATTAAAACATTAACCTGATCTGTTTCTTGTTTTTTGCCGGCTGTATTTGCTCGTGAGTGGCCTGTGTTGGTTTTTTTCCATTTCTTTGGAAAATTCCCACTGTCGGCTCTTGACCCTGCTGTGTTCACCTATGAAAAGTTTTTCCTGATGACAGTTCTCCGACACTTGATTGGCTTTGGAGACCTGGAGCAAGGAGGCCTGTGCCTTTGGGTCCCTGACTGGGCTTCAGCCGCTGCTGGGGTGGCCCCCACCCCACCCCAGCCGAGGAGCCACTGGGCTGTGGACCCCCACGTGGGGCTGGTTTGGCAGACAGACTGTAATCCAATCCAAGAGAGCACTGGGACACTGCAGGCCCCCTTCCAACCCACATGCTGCCGGCTCGTTCCAATGGCACAGCTTAGTGACGGACCATCGCAAACTGGATTTGTATTTAATTCATTTTGACTTGTGATATATGCTTAAAACAGAAGGCAAGAAGCCAGTTCGATTTAGGGACACGTATATTTCCAAATTTGTTGTTTTGGCAGTTTTTTCTCTACTGCCAAGAAGCGCATTCGAGGTTTGGAGGGACTTTCCAACTATTTAAACAGGGAAAAATAGATTCCAGGGCATTCTGAACAGAGGATGCTGCTGCTTTTTAAGCCACTGGTCTCTTTTTTAATTTTAAAGTTAAAAAAAAAAGCAACTCAGGCCGGGCGCAGTGGTTCATGCCTATAATCCCAGCACTTTGGGAGGCTGAGGTGAGAGGATTGCCTGAGCTCATGGGTTCGAGACCAGCCTGGGCAACTTGGCAAGACCTCATCTCTACAATAAATCAAAAAGTTAGCTGGCCATGGTGGCACATACCTGTAGTTCCAGCTACTTGGAAGGCTGAAGCAGAAGGATCGCCTGAGCCCAGCAGGTTGAGGCTGCGGTGGCCTTGAACGTGCCACTGCCCTCCAGCCTGGGTAACAGAGTGAGACTTCAACTTAAAAACAAAAAACAAAAAAAAACCCCTCTGTTTTTACACATTACTTGGAGGTGTCTCCATAACCGATGAAGAGTAGGTGGGAGAATGATTCCACAACTGAGTGCAGTTCCCCCCCTTACCCCATCAACACGCACAGGATGGTCATCTGTAGACATTTCCTCCGTGAAGACATGCCGGGGGTTTTCTTGCTGTTGGTCTCACTTCTGTCTCATACTTCAGGGTACGTGGCAACCCCCTAACTGGCTGCTCTTCCCAGAGTGCTCCATCAGGGAGGAAGGGCGACCTGTTCTATGAGAATTGTGGCCCAAATTTCTTTTTTTTTTTTTTGAGTTGGAGTCTCACTCTGTCACCCAGACTGGAGTGCAGTGGCTGCTCCCGGCCACCGCAGCCTCGACCTGCTGGGCTCCGGCGATCCTTCCGCCTCAGCCTTCCGAGTAGCTGGAATTACAGGCGCGCGCTACCACGCACGGCTAATTTTTGGATTTATTGTAGAGATGAGGTCTCGCCAAGTTGCCCAGATGGGTCTCAAACCCGCGGGCTCCCAAAGGCATGGGATTACAGGCTGAGCCACCAAGCCCGGCTTGTGGCCCAAATTTCAATCTGCGGAGTGTGTGACTCATCGACGGAGAGCACGCATTGTCAGAAAAGGCTACATCCTGGGTGAGCAGGTCACTTGGTGCAGCTCCTCAGCCCCTTGAAAGGACTCTCGGTATCTGAGGTAAGATGGGATCATCCGTGAAAGCACTGGCTGACCAGGGACACTCCGATGGAGAGTGGCCCGGCAACGCCAACTTCCCTTCCTTATTGGAGGCCCCAGGGCTGGTCAGAGTTTTAAACTGGAGTTGCAGTTGACAGGGGACAGAATGTGCTCCTGCATCCATTTGCTAGCGCTCACTCCTCCGTTCTCAGTTTAACCCAGGTCCAAGTTTCCCAGGCTGGTCTCGAACCCCTGGGTTCAGGCAACCCTCTCACCTCAGCCTCCCAAAGTGCTGGGATTACAGGTGTGAGCCACCATGTCCGGCTTACAATGGCTTTAAATAATTCCAATTGCAGATACAGTTGGTGAGTGCAGATGAAGTTGATGTGCCCAGATTAAAGGAGATGCTGAAACGAGTACTTTGTTTCCTCCTCGCCATTCCCTTCTTGGCCTGCTTGATGTCTGGCTGTGGGATGCCACCTACAGCCAGCCCCTTACCCCTCCAGCCCCCTGGCTGCTTTTGGGTCATCTAGGTTCTCCAGAATTGTCCTGGCTGCTTGAGGTTGCAGTCAGCCCAAGGCCAGGGAATCATCTATCTGCCCTTAGCTGTGCTCCAGGAGCCTGGGGAGGGGAGTGCGGGGTGGGGGGAACGCAGGCCCTGGCTCATCCAGACTGGAGCCCATTTTGGGCTTTGGGAGCTTCCCGCAAACACAGCACAGGGCTCCCTGGCAAGTCTTTTTGTGTTCTCACCAAGGGTGGGAAAGGAGAAGCAAATTACTTGTCTAATCCACAAATCACATTTCTGAGACGCTGCAGACAAATGCTGGGGACCCTCTGCTTCCAACGCAGCATCAGACACGGGGGTGTGCACGGGACTGTGCCCATGTGGGCTCACACAGTTATAAAAAGAACAAAGAGACCCGGCTGGGGAAGACATGAAAAATGGTAGCCCCTCCCGGCCCGGTAAACATGCCATTGCTTTGCCGTCTCCACTCCAAAGGCGACCACTTTCATTGCTCTCCTAGCAAAGAAACCTTTCTTCAGAGCGAGTGGCGGGGTACAAAGGCAGAGTACAAAATGTGCACACATCACAGTCCCTGCAATTCTGTTTGAACAAACGTATTGATTGGGTCTGACCCTGTTACATTTTTTCCCTATTATTTGAAAAGGTGCATCTAAGTGTAGTGAATTGAACCAGCGGAGCTGAACTTTCCATGAAAACTTCTTGAGGTATTTCTTTAGTTCAAAGCTTTTGAATTTTAAAGGGCATTTTTAATATGAGTCTGTTGAGTATTCTCTGCCACAGCCCAACAAGGGATGTTAAATGCAGATGAGGTTGGAGAGCGAGACTAGGAGTGGGCAGCCGAGAGGTGCAGGCCAGGCCTTGGCTGAAGGGTGTGGACCGGCTGGGGGAAGATCTGGGATCTGGGCTTGGGGAGAGAGGCTGAGTCCCCAGCTTTGGGGCAGCACATGCGAACCCTTAAAGGGACCTCTCTGGGCACACTGGAGAAGGCTTGGCGACAGGAAGAGGCTTTACAGCTGAGCTTCTTGAAGGCTTGTCCAGGGAGGGCCGGGAAGCACTTGCTGAGGGCTCCTTCCGTGAAAGACGGTTCTCGAGGGCCTCTTGCAGTCTCCCTTCAAGCTGAGAAGGAACAGGGAGGCGAGTCCCTTGGCTGAGCTCACAGAGCCACGCAGGAAGCTGCTGTACTCCCCGGCAGCCATACAACCGCACCAGCCCCTGGGTGGACCTCGCTAATCAGTCGCAGATGCATTCCTGTTGAGCCCTGAGCTACATCTCAGAGCTTAACTGACTTGATATTTTTGGACATTATGTGGGCCACAGCAGCGGTCCCTTTTGCCACTCTGGCCTAGGGCCCAGGACCTGTCCACCATTCTCATTCTCCCCACACAGAGGGAGGCTCTCATGGCCCGCTGAAGGCACATGGCTCTTCACTGAGCTCTTGGCCCACTGCTGGTCTAAGTCTTTCTCGCCTCCAGAGGCCTCTTGGATCTAGAAAGCACCTCCTTCCCAGACCCAGAACTTGAGTTCAGAGGCAGAATCATCCCTGGAAGGAGCTGGAAAATCTCCAAGAGAACTCTGGGCTTTGGACATCCCGGCAAAATCATTTCAGTGTCTTTGCCAAATCTCCAGCCTAGAAGACAGTCGTTGGGGAGGGACAGGGTCACAATAGGGTCAGAATCACAGATAAATGCAATAATTCTCTGGATCCAGCTCTGCCCACGAGTGTGGGAACACCAGCCCCCTTCAGAGTCCCCCTACCTTGTTCTACGAGCCCCTGTGGGTGTCCTGTGTATACTCTGAAATCCATTTTCTTGGCTATCACTTTCAGACCGTCCTGGTATGAGCTGTGTTTCTTGGGGCCACACTAGCTGGTAGGCACAAATGAGGTCCCAATGAAACAATAATAAGTCAGATGTCATGACCTCTGCCCCCTCTGCTCACCACATGGGTACTCTGCCAGTGTCTCCCAGTTATTCCTGGGAGTCCCCAGATATACCTCATGTGAGCTTACAGTGGTCCTGTCTGCCGGCCATGAAACCTACAACAGGTGGGCTCTGGCACCGTGGGTCTGCTAGTATCAGCAGGTCTGCCTTCCTATTTGGGCCAGGTGTCCTGAGCATCAGCGTGGCTGGGCATCAGCAGGTACCAATTCTGGACACTCAAGCTTATAATTTCAGGTCTCAGGCATGAACTAATTGAGAGGAAAATGTGTTAATCAAAGAGAGACGGTCTTATTGCAAACTGGCCATTGCCTAGGGCACAAGCCTCACACATGGATGGTTTCCATGACCCTTGCCAACAAGAGAGCTTCTGCAATGCAGTGTCTGCCCGGTACCTTGTCTCCACAGTCAGCCTGTGGGCTCCCTGAGGGATTCCTAGTGCTTAGCGCCCATCCTGCCGCAGACATTTGCTACCTGCTCAGGGAAGGTGAGATTGGAGTCAGTGGGTGGGCTGTGGTGTCTCCCTCTGCCTCCACTTCCATGTCTCACTATTCCAGGAGAGCTGGCCCTAGGGCGACAGTGCAGAAGCTGAGAGAAGGCTCTGTTGGAGTGAGCCCGTGGTGAGCTGTGCAGGGAACAAATGGGAGGGAGCATTTGATGGGTGCACTGAGCTTAGCACTTGGGTGGGGGACAGCAGAGGGGCCTGGGGATGTAAAGTCATGGTTACCCTCCAACGTCTCTGAAACCTGCCCACTGCTAATAAAATCTGGGTCATACTTGAAGCTCCACTAACACCAGGTCAGAAAAGTTTTCCAAGTTGTTGTTGTTATTATGTGGCACGCTCATGGCCACCACAGCCTTGACCTCCTGGGCTCAGGCGATCCTTCCACCTCAGCCTTCCAAGTAGCTAGAACCATAGGTGCACCTGGCTAATTTTATTTTCATTTATAGTAGAGATGAGGTCTTGCCAAGTTGCCCAGACTTGTCTCAAACCCCTGGGCTCAGGCAGTCCTCTCGACTCTGACTCCCAAAGTGCTGGGATTACAGGCGTGAGCCACAGCATCTGGCAACCAAGTTGTTATGATTAGTAATAATACTGGTTACCATTTTTTAGGCGCTTATCAAGTATCAGATACTTTGTGTTATACTCTGTGGCAGATGCAATTACTACTCACAAATAGCAACAGATCCCTCCACATGATCCCTTTATATTCAGATAGGGACATATGTGTAGCTCTGACCAGGACTGTAAGTGGAAGTGATGTGTGTCACCGTGGGCTGAAGCACTGAAGAGCCGGTGACTCCAGCTTTCTCTAGCAGGCACACGTTCTGAACCGTAGAACCGCAGGATGCAAACCGACTTGTCTACTTCGCAAAGGAATTGCCCAAGGAGGTCCCGGGGCCCACAGCTAACTTTTCATCAGTGAAAAATAAACTTTGATATAGTCATCCCTGGGATTTTAGGGGTTATTTTCTACTGTACCATAATCTTGACTACCCAGACTGCAGGTATTATTATTCCCATATTACAGATGAGAAAACTGAGGCACGATGATCTCGTGCTTACCAAGCAACTGAGCTGAAATTGGAGCTTGTATCTGACCCTGAGGAGCTTTTAACAACTACACTGATTGCTGTTGCCTTGGGAAGGAGGAGCTCCATGGGGACTTTGAGGAAGATTTTGATGGGGAAAAGGAAAGCAGTCCTGTAGACTTGGATTCCAAGTCCCTTGAAATGGAATCTCCTCTGGTGAAATTGATGACACAGCCTGGGGAGAAACCTATGGGAAAGAGCCCGGGTCAGCACCCGGTGTGTAGTAGATGCTTAGTGAATAAAGCTGCCTCTTGGCTGTGATCTGACAGCAAGCATGGCCTGGGGCTCTCTTGGAGAGGTGTTACTTTGGCACACTTGACTCAGCCAGAGGCCCCCTGGACTTTGGGGCTCAAAAACCAGATTGTCAGCATTAAAGATCTGAGCATCACATGTTCTCACTCATAAGTGGAACAACTACCATAATACTATAAGAAAAGGATTGACAGTGGCGGGAAACTGGGGGGGTGGGGGAGACAGGGAGGGGAAGGGAGGTGGGATTAATGGTAGTCAATATCTGTCTGGGAAAAGGGAAAGGGGGGCACACCTCATCAACAAGGGTACCTGCACAATGAATATTTGTATACCTAACCCTTAACTGTAACCCCAACTTTAATATAAAAAATATATATTAAAAAATAAAAATAAAAACCTAAAAAAAAAAGAGCAGGGCTCTCAGGGCTGTAGTCACACTGACTGGGCTTGGGAGACAGATGGAGACTCCTGCACGAGAGCCCAACTCCCAGGCAGACTGGCTGTTGGTGTTCACTGACACCACCCCTACCCCGCCCCACTCGCGTAGTCATTCTCAGAGGGTTCCCTGACAGTCTTCGGAACAGGGCAGTCTCAGACAGTCCTGGTGTCTCTGAACTACACCAGCCTGAAGTACTATCTTTACCACCACAGACTCGGCACCCATGTTTCGGGACCAGGACACAGACCCACATTTCTCAGGACAGAAAAAGATGATGCTGCCCCTCATCTGTAGGTTGATACCATGGAAAGGAGGCAGTCTTATGCAGAGGTGACAAGCAGGCTGCCTGGAATCACATCCTGGCTTGCCAGCCCTGTGACCTTGGGCAAGTCACTTCCCTCGCCATGCCTCCCCCTCCTCATCTGGGAAAGAAGGACTCCGTATGAACTCAGTAGAGTTGCTGTGAGGATTAAATGAGTTCGGATGTAGAAAATGCTAGGAACAGCTTCCGGTCCCAAAGGAAGCATGAGAAAAAATACACGTCAATTGTCGTTTACCTGCATTTGTCATAGTCATTTGAGACGTATCACACTCTAATTCTTCACTATTTATTTATTTGCCTGCTTATTGTCTGTTTTCCTCACGAGAGCATAACTTCATGAAAACAAGGACACTTTCTCATTCACTGTATTATCCCTAGTGCCCAGAACAGCGTCTGCCACAAAGAAGGTGCTAAGAAAAAATCTCTTCAATGAAAAGATGAATGAATGAATGAATGAATGAATGAGGCCTGTTGGCCAGACAGCCTTCCCTTTTTTGGATGACATTGCCTGTCTCTGCTCTGTTATGTGTTTTGTATTGTAGGCCCTAGAGAGCATTCTTAATTCCCTTATTTTTTAAAGTTTCTTGATTACAGGGAAGGGGAGAGATTGGAAATTCAAATCCACCTCACTAACTCTGACCCTGGGCAAGTCACTTGACCTCCCTAAGCTTCAGTTTCCTCATCTGAAAAACAAGACTAATAGTAGCTACCTTCCATAGTTCACAGTAAGGACTTGGTGCGCTCATCCTCCCACATAATCCCTGGCTTGGGAGCACTCAATCAACAACTGCCGTGTAGGTTTTGCCCTTGGATATGATATCAATGGACAGCAGGGCTCCAGGTGGTCTCCTTTCCCGACTGGGCAGGGATAAACAGGCTTGAGGTCATCTGCCATCTCCCCACCCCAGTCTTCTGCCTCCCACCCACTGCCTGCCATTTCAGTCACCTGCAGCGGGTACGGCACTGGCCCAGGGCTTTTGACGTTGGGGATCGCAAGTCCAGGCCATGCCAGGCTGCCTCTCTGGGCTCTCCAGGTGCTGAGGATGGGCAAGTCCTCAGAGGCCATCCCCAGCAGCCCGGCGGCTGTCCACCTGTCAACAGATCAACCTGTGCATGTCCCTTTGATGTCAGTCCCCAAACTGGAGCCTCATGCCCCATTCTGGGAACCTGGGCTTTGAAGTTGGCCTATAAACTGAGCTTTCAGGAAAAAAGTTGTCTGTTGTGCTTCAGAGCACGGCTGGGCCCTGTAAAGGCACACAGAGTACCGTGAACACCTGATAAATAATTCTTTCTGGGCCCAAGAAAGATTCGTTCCATTTAAAGGAGAGGAAAATTCCCTTGACCTTTTCATTGAAGTTCTAGGGGGGCGGGGGGAGGGGCGGTTAGAGAAGGTTTTTGTGTTTTCTCACTAAAGCCACATGGGGCAGGCAGCTTGTCTCTGAGAGCTGAACTCCAGTGGCTGCTCCAAAGGGCTCCCTACCCCTGTACTCCCGACCCAGCTCCCTTCAGCCAATCCTACCCCCTCACACCCCCTGCTTCCACTGTGACTAAGGGAGATAGGGGCCTCTTACAGAAAGAGGTATCTCTGCCCTCTCTGAGTTAAACCCTGCTGGAAATGGCAGGGCTCACGACTCTTGCCTTATTTTCCTTCTAGTGCCTGGTCTGACCAAGGGGTGAGGCAGACATGGATACGGCCTGGATTTCTCACCCGAGGGACACCCAGAAACAGGCACAGGCTGATGTTTGGTGAACCCTGACTCGGCCAGGCCCTTGGCTAGGCCTTCCTTTTTGTGCAAGGCTGGATAATAAGATGTGGGTTTGTATATAGTTTTCTGAAACCATTCTTTATGGCAAAATGTGACATACATCTAGAAAGTACACAAAATAACAATGTACAGCTCAGTGAGTGATCAGAAGGCAAATACCCGTGTGACCACACTTCAGTCAAGAAACAAGTATGCCAGAAGCTGCAGGCCTTTTTCCCACCCACTCAGAGGTCCTCACATTCCTGGTAACCATGCTCCTGACTTCTGTGGTAACTACTTGCTTTTCTTTTGAGTTGGAGTCTTACTCTGGTCACCCAGACTGGAGTGCAGTGGCTGCTCCCAACCACCACAGCCTCGACCTGATGGGCTCTGGCGAACTTTCCGCTTCAGCCTTCCGAGTAGCTGGAATTACAGACGTGCGCTACCATGCCCGGCTAATTTTTTGATTTCATTGTAGAGATGAGGTCTCGCCTGCCCAGGCGGGTCTCGAACCCGCGGGCTCAGGCAATCCACTCACCTCAGCCTCCCAAAGGCACGGGATTACAGGCTGAGCCACCGAGCCCGGCTACTTGCCTTTCTTTAAAGGGTTACTATCTAAGCAGGCATGGCCAAATACTATATAGCATAGTTTAAATTGTTTTCTGAAATGCGTACAAATAGAATAATGAAGAATGCATTCCTTTGTGTCCAGCTTTTTTTCATTAAACATCCTGTTTATGATATTCATCCAGGTTGCAAGTAACTGTTTCATTCATTTTCGCTACTGTGTAGCATTCCACTGTATGAATATTCAACAATGATTTATTCTACTGTTGACAGTTGGGCTTCTTCAGTTCAGTTATTAAAAATACTGCTGCTATAAACATGTTTATACATGTGTCTTGTGCACGTGCACTCTTTTGCATATACCTAGGTAGTGTTGCTAGGTCATAGGATGACTATGTGTTCATATTAGGCAGAAAATACCAAACTGCTTTCCAAAACAGTAATTCTCATTTATGCCCCCACCGTTAATTTACGAGTTTCTCTCCATCCTCATTGTGGGAGACAGCCTCTGAGTTGGTCCCCAATGATTCTTACTTCTTGATATTCACATTCTGTGTAATCCCCTCTCTTGCTTCTACTTCGTAGAATGTGACAGAAGGTAACAGAATGTCACTTCCAAGATGAGGTTACATAAAGACCATGGCTTCTGACTTGGTCATCCGCTCTTGTGTTCTCACTTGCTTGCTGTAAGGGAAGCCATGTTGTGAGCTAACCTATGGAGGGCCCACCAAGCAAGGAGCTGACATCCACAGCTAGTGAGGACCTGAGACCTGCGACAAATAGGAGTGAGCTTGCACGTGGATCCTCCCCTAGTCAAATCTCAAGTGACTGCAGCACAGCTCACCTGCATTTTAGCTTGGGAGAGACACTCAGTAAGCCCAGATTCTGACCCATGGAAACTGTAAGATAATGAATGTGTTGTTTTAGGCCATTAAGTTTTGAGATACTTTGTAACACAACAATAGGTAATTAATATACCCACTAAAACTTAGTTTTAAAAAAAAATTTGTTTTAAAGAACTTAGATTTTAAAAATTTCAGTCATTGGCTGGGTACGGTGGCTCACATCTGTAATCCCTGCACTTTGGGAGGCTGAGGTGAGAGGATTGCCCGAGTCCACGGGTTCAAGACCAGCCTGGGCAACTTGGCGAGACCTTATCTCTACAATAAATTAAAAACTTAGCCAGGTGTGGTGGCGTGTGTCTGTAGTTCCAGCTACTTGGGAGGCTGAGGTGGAAGGGTCACCTGAGCCCAGCAGGTTGAGGCTGCAGTGGCCATGACTGCACTCTAGCCTGGGCAACAAAGTGAGAATCCAACGCCAAAAAAAAAAACAATTTCAGCCACCAAGAGTAAAGAGACAACCCACAGAATGGGAAAAAATATTTGCAAATTATGCATCTGATAAAAAAAACTTCAAGGAAATACTACCTAACTCTGGTAAGGATGGCTATCATTAATAAGTGGGAAAAAAAAAGGCTGGGCTCGGTGGCTTAGCCTGTAATCCCAGCACTTTGGGAGGCGGAGGTGAGTGGATTGCTTGAGCCCGCAGGTTCGAGACCCGCCTGGGCAACTTGGCGAAACCTCATCTCAACAATAAATCAAAAATTAGCTGAGCGTGGTAGCGCACGCCTATGGTTCCAGCTACTTGGAAGGCTGAGGCGGAAGGATCGCCAGCAGGTCGAGGCTGCAGTGGCCAGGAGCGGCCATTGCACTCCAGTCTGAGTGACAGAGTGAGACTCCAACTCAAAAAAACAAAAACAAACAAACAAACAAACAAAAAAAAACAGATGCTGACGTAGGTGTGGAGAATGGGGAACATATCCACACTGTTGGTGAGAGGGCAACTTAGTTCAACCTCTATGGAAAGCAAATAACTAAAAATTGACCTTCCATATCATTTAGCAATCTCTCTCCTGGGAATCCTCTCTTCTGCAGGATCTGAATAAGTTGGCTAGAATGTCTTTTTTTCTTTCAGCTGAATCTTACTCTGTTGCCCAGGATGGAGTGCAGTAGCATGCTCACAGCCACCGCAGCCTCAAGCTGCTGGGCTCAGGCGAAACTTTTGCTTCAGTCTTCCAAATAGTTGGAACTACAGGTGCACACCACCATACCTGGCTAATTTTTTGATTTATTGTAGAGATGAGGTCTCGTCAAATTGCCCAGGCTGGCCTTGAACCCGTGGGCTCAGGCAACCCTCTTACCTCCACCTCCCAAAGTGTTGGCATTACAGGCGTGAGCCACTGAGCCCAGCTAGAATGTCTTCTTTTTTTTTTGAGTTGGAGTCTCACTCTGTCACCCAGACTGGAGTGCAGTGGCCGCTCCTGGCCACCACAGCCTCGACCTGCTGGGCTCCAGCGATCCTTCCGTCTCAGTCTTCTAGTAGCTGGAATTACAGGCATGCGCCACCACACCCAGCTGATTTTTTGATTTATTGTAGAGATGAGGTCTTGCCAAGTTGCCCAGGTGGGTCTCGAACCCACGGGCTCAGGCAGTCCACTCACCTTGGCCTCCCAAAGCACGGGATTACAGGCTGAGCCAACGAGCCCGGCCTAGAACGTCTTCTTTAAGGTGAGGCTATTCAGCCTGTCAAAGTAGCAGGGGCAAAAATAGAGACCTGGCATTCTGAACAGCCCTGTAACAGCTGATCTTCATTGGCAGGGTTTCAATGGTCATACACACAACCCTGAGTCATGAAAGAAATTTCTGCTAGCCTGGCTCTTCTCCAACATGAAAGTCCTACAAATTCCTGGGAAGAACCTCATTTAAAGAGGAGTCGCCGGGCTCGGTGGCTCAGCCTGTAATCCCGCTCTTTGGGAGCCTGAGGTGAGTGGATTGCCTGAGCCCGCGGGTTCGAGACCCGCCTGGGCAGGTGAGATCTCATCTCTACAATAAAATAATTAGCCGGGCGTGGTAGCGCGTGCCTGTAATTCCGGCTACTCGGAAGGCTGAAGCGGAAGGATCGCCGGAGCCCAGCAGGTCGAGGCTGCGGTGGCCGGGAGTGGCCACTGCACTCCAGTCTGGGCGACAGAGTGAGACTCCGACTCAAAAAATAAAAAAAATAAAAAATAATAAAGAGGAGTCAACAGCTTTTCTCATCTGGGTAAACGACAACTCCATTCGCCCAAGAGCTCATTCCTGACTCATCTCTCATATATCTCCGACCTTCCAGCAAGTACTGTTGACTTGACCTTTAACACATATCCAGAATCTGTTTCACACTACTCCTGCCATTACCACCCTAGTTCAAGCCCTGTGCTCACCAAGAATATTACCATAACTTCATGACAGTGCGCTCCATTTTCACTTGGCTCCATATATATATATGTATATATATATATATTTAAGATAGCAGCCTAAGTAACATTAATTAAATGATGACACTAATAAAAAAAACCTCCCCAATGTCTTCTCAGAATAAGATCTAAAGATATCATAGCTCCAATGATCTTAATCCCTGCTATCTCTTTGAACTCATCTCATAACTCTTTGCTGCTCCCAGCTTATTCTATTATTTTCATTGCATCTCTTGACCCTGTTAATATTTATCACCATTTGACATACTTGTTTGTTGTGTCTTCCCTCCATACGTAAAGCCTCATTAAAGTAGGCCTGATTGTTTTTGTTGCTGTACGGCTGGTGCCTAAGAGTGCCTGGCACACGGAGGGTGCTCAATGAATATTTGTAGTTGCTAGAACAATAATAATAAGCTAGCACGGGCTATATATGAAGACACAATGGAGAAAAATAAATGGGAGGTGAACACACTCCAGGAAAATCCTGCCTGAAAATGTTTGAAAATTATGATAAAATATTTCATGATGATCTTAATATCTTAATCAAAGGCTCATTTTCATAAGCACACAAAAAGATAAAAGATATCATGAATTAACAAAGAATAAAATGTGAGTTGGCAGGGCTCAGGGAAAAATGTTAAAATAATCATAAAAATGAAAGTAAAATTGGAACAATAGACTACACTGCTTGAATCACATAAGGGGAATTGAGCAGGAACTGTAAAAACAAACGATATGGAGACAGGTGATGCAACATGTACATAATGGAGTGTTCCTGAAAGAGAAAACTTTCATCTTTTTTTTTTTTTTTTTTGAGTCAGGGCTCACTCTGTCACCAGGCTGGAGTCCAGTGGCACAAACCTGGCTCTCGACAGCCTTGACTTCCTGGGCTCAAGCGATCCTGCCTCGGTCTCCCGAGTAGCTAGGACTACAGGTGTGTGCCACCATGCCCAGCTAACTTTTTGATTTTTTTGTAGACATGAGGTCTCGCTATGTTGCCTAGGCTGATGTTGAACTGCTGGGCTCAAGTAATTCAACTGCCCCTGCCTCCTAAAGTGCTATTACAGGCGTGAGCCACCTCACCCAGCTGAAAACTTCCATTTTCTATTTTTACAGATGAAAGCACTGAGAAGCCCTGCACATTAAAAAAAAAAAAAAAAAAATTAGAAACTTCAATCCTCTGAACTCTTTTAGGCCAAAAGTCATTGTAATCTTTCATCAAAATTAATTTTTAATATATCAGCTGACAATTCACCTCAGCTGTTTCATTGAAATAACTGGAAACCATCTGACTTGCCAAGGGAGTCACTCAGGTCTCAACAAGAACATGCCAAACCATCCCTTTGTCTAGAGCCTTGAAAGATTTTACTCCCTGAGACAATTAAGCACAGTAGGTTTGGCGCGTAGCCGAGAGGTACTGCCTTTCTGTCCTCTAGTGGGAGAGACTGTGAAATGAGAGGCAGTTGACTTAAGAGAGATCAGTTTAGGAACAAGTATACATGGATGCACAGGATTAGGAGATTCTCTGTTGAACTCTTTCACATACTCCGGAATGAGTCAAGCAAGGAAAGAACTGAAAAGTGCCTATGCTTTAGGAAGATGAGAATCACTGATTTCATGAAAGTAGTTTTCAGTGCACTTGTGTCAAGGGTGGTAAAAGGCACACTAGAGTAGACTGAGGTGGGAAGATGGAGTAGAGACAGTAACAGAAACAAGCTATATATTGGATACACAAGGTGTGGCGATTACAGCCAGTTATGTGGTACCTAGGAGCAATTTTTAAGATGCGAAATACTTGAAATGCTGACAGAAAACAGGCAACAGATTGAGGATGAAGAGATCATCAGAAGCACTAGGTTCACAAGGTGCAAAGGATTGACACTAGTCTGCATTTATACTTATTACCTATCTGTTATGCACTAAGGCTTTTTGTTCATTTGACCTAATTCTCACAATCACAACAAGGTAATTACTGTTGCTATTCTTTACCCAGAAAGATCAAGTTATGCTCAAGCTCAAGATCCATGAGTTTATCACTATAGTGGTAGAGCAGGGATGAGCACCTTGTCCGTGACTGTGAGTTTAGTAGGGAAAGCTCAGGGTATTTCTGCCTGAAATTCCCTATTTTTTAAAATGAAATATACAAGGTAAGGATATGTTAAGAAAAAAAAAAAAGAGAGAGGGTAACACTTCAGAGCAGAGGTTTTAACCAGTTATTAAGGAAAACAGGAGGAGTTGACTAAAGAAAGGGTAACAGGCAGTGTTGAGGACAGTTAAAATCAGTTTTTACTAATATAGTAGTATACTTGGTGATCTTTTTCCAGCTATAACCTGTAGAGCACTGGAAACATGTAGGGCTGGAATTCTTCCAGGAAGTTATGACATTAGTGAGGATGACTTGGGAGACTGACAGCCATTAGTGAAATGATAGATCAATAGGCCTAGACAAGGCTTATGAAGGAGAAAACAGACGGCAGACCTGGAGCAGGTGTAAAGGAACAGAGCTGGTCAAAAGTGAGATTTTAATTTATTTTCAGTTTTTGGATGAGGGTTTCACTCTGTTGTCCAGGCACCGAATGCATGATCATGGATCACTGAAACCTCAACCACCTGGGCTCAGGCGATCTTCCAAACTCAGTCTCCAGAGTAGCTGGAACCATGCACAACTGATTTTTCTATTTTTGGTAGAGATGAAGTCTCGTTCTGCTGTCCAGGTTAGTCTTGAACTCCTGGGTTCAAGCAATCCTTCTGCCTTGGCCTCCAAAAGTGCTGGAATTATAGGTGTGAGCCACTGCCCCAAAAGTAAGACTTCGACTTCTAAAGTAGTGATTTCAGCCAGGCTCGGTGGCTCAGCCTGTAATCCCGCACTTTGGGAGGCTGAGGTGAGTGGATTGCCTGAGCCCACAGGATCGAGACCCACCTGGGCAACTTGGCAAGACCTCATCTCTACAATAAATCAAAAAATTAGCCGGGTGTGGTAGCGTGTGCCTGTAGCTCCAGCTACTTGGAAGGCTGAGGCGCGAGGATCACTGGAGCCTAGCAGGTCGAGGCTGCGGTGGCTGGGAGCGTCCACCACATTCCAGTCTGGGTGATAGAGTGTGACTCCAACTCAAAAAAAAAAAAATTAAATAAATAAATATAAAGTAGTGATTTCAGAGGTAAGGTTGTTTTTGGATTTTGAAAGGACACAGGATGTGGTTGTGGAGAAGGTAAGTAATAGAACTCAAGTCCTGTGTGCAATAAGTAGTCTTTGAAGCTAATCAGATAGCTGAAATTTGTTTTCTCAAAATGACTCAAAAGAATGTGACTTGTCTTTCCGCTGTCAAACTATGGTTTTGTCACTTCAATTCTCCCGGGTTTTAAAAATTATATGTAAGAGGACTTTTACCTATAAATATTGCAATCTGTTTCTGAAAACATTCAATAAAAAACTTTTAGATCAGTGGTATAAGTAAACACTTGGACATAGGCTCTTTAAAAAAGAGCCTTTAGACATTCAGGTATGAAATGTTCAATGATGTGAAAAAGCTGCCACTAAACTTTCCAGTAAATAGTAATTCACGGCAAAAAATAATTTGTATTTTCCTAGGATGCTTTTTTTTAGTAGGGCTATTAAGATGGCATGACACTGTCTTCTTTTAAAGTGTGTTCCCCCGCCCCAATCTGATTTAAAGACAAAAACAAAAACCAATGTTCATGCTTAAAAGACACCATGATGTTTAATATGGTGCTGGGATGCTAGACCACATGGACCAACAGGCCTAAATTTATTCCAACTATGAATTTTGTTAATGTCCAATAATACATTAATCAATTGAAATCAGAATCTATTTGGAGATGAAGGAAAAAAGGCTTCTATTATTGTTATTTTAGGTGCTTCTATTTACATATCAGAACCAAGACTTATCAACATTGTTTAAATTCATATTTAAACAATGAATAGATGAAAATATTTTAAAAACATAATACTCCTCTCACCCCACCGTCCATTCTAAAACATAAATCAGTCTTCACTTTCTACTTAAACTAGTTGTAATAAGCAATCTCACAAACTAGATAATTGAAAATCAGTGAGCAATCTAAAATTGTTGAAAAAAGTCAAACTTTCTCAAACCAAGTATTTGTTACATGTCACACACATTGTCTACCATTTTACTGACTCTATTTTACTAGAGGATAGCATCTATTTTAAAACAATGTGAGAAACTGGAAAAACAAACCTGATATATGAAAAATATTGCAGGATGGAGCCTATCCACGTTCTAGTTGCTACATTCCACTACCACACTCTAAATATCTTTTCTTTTTTTAAAAAGAGACAGTCTTACTGTGTTGCCCAGGCTATGATGCAATCATAGCTCACTGCAGCCTTGAATTCCTGGGCTTAAGTGATCCTTTCGCCTCAGCCTCCTGAGTAGCTAGGTCTATAGGCACATGCCACCACACTGGGCTAATCTTTATTTTTTGCAGAGACGATCTTGCTATGTTGCTCAAGCTGGTCTTAAACTCCTGGGCTGAAGTCTAAATTTCAAACTGACAGGAATAATTTTTAAAAATCCAACACACAAACACAAATATAAGTATCTAAATGTATAATAGTTCAGCTCACAAATAGGTTTGACTCAAGCCTTTGAACTTATTACTTACACACATTAAGATTTTGTACCCAATTATTTAAAGGTCCACTGACTAACCCATAATGCAGTTTGTGTTAACAGGCTGTAACAATCAACCACACAATAGCAATCAGATGATTCTAATCTTACTCCAATAGTAACAGCAATAAAATTAGAAAGTAATACTTCTTTTCAGTAATTAGATAATCAATATAACAGCCCTGTAATAAAATGAAGAGAATTTCTTGTTTCAGTTTCTTGTTCAATAAACCTGTTCCTCATTTTTAGATAATGAGGATAAAGGTATCACAACCAAATATGGGAAACTGCTTTCTCTTTATTTAGACCTTCAGGACAAAATTAACTTTGGTCACATATTACTAAAACAAACAAAAAAAAAATCCAGTTTTACATATTTCTAAATAGATAGGACTAAATGATCAGAGAAATAATTTCTTCCGTAAAAATTGGCCAAATTTTATCAAAAGTCTTACATATAACGTAATCCAAATTATATAAGACTGCTTGGGATCATAACATTCCAAATGTATGACAGTTGTAACTCCATCCTAACAAGGTATGAAAGTACTTGCTTTCATGTTGCTTTGGTCCAAAAGAGTAGAGCTGAAGCAGTAAGAGTAAACTAAGGACCTAATCTTTTGCCAACATTAATTTAGACTGTGATCGGCAGCAGAAATATCCATGATGAATAGCTCTACTATAACAAAGGATAATTAGAGTATTTTTCATGAACTTATCACAGTATCAAGTGAATTTTTATAAGAGAAAAATATAAACGAACAAAAACAAAAAACCAACAATAAAATAGCTACTACACAAACAAAAAGGGTCTCCCCCAACTGCATTTGAAGGGGTAAAAAGGTGAGAGTAGAGGGTTGATGATGCTAATATGAAAGGAAGTTGAGTATTGTATTTATTTCTTATTTTATACAACTCTTACTCTTTACAAAAATGGTTATAGTCATGCCCGTAAAAGTGTAATCCATGGCATTTGAAAGCAAACACTCTTTGTAATTATTTAAAAGGGCCTTTTAAAAATTATAATACAAAGGTCTGTGCTCTATAAGCAGTCCTCCACTGTGCATTATAACAATAAGGCTTACTTTTAATACAAAGACTAAGTGTTTGGGAGTTATGAGCCACTGGATTTAACAAACATCATTTTATAATTGCTTTTTGCATCTTTTTTGTTTTTGGGATCCTCCACTTCATCAGGGTGCTCAGCAGCTTGGAGTTCTTCAGCAGATTCTTCTTTCTCTGACTCTGAATCACTTTCAGAGTCATCCGGACTTTCAGGATCAGGTGAATCATCATCATCGTCATCATCAACTCCAGCCACATCACCTTCTCCATCATGATCTTCTACCTAAAACATCAACCAATAAGTTCTTTCAAAAACAAATTGGCCAGTACAAAAACCGAGAAAGACCCCAATTTCTGTCAGAATTTTAAAAGCAGTCCGCCCTGTAGCCATAGGAACGATAGTTTTAAGATCTGAGTAGAAGCCGGGCTCGGTGGCTCAGCCTGTAATCCCGTGCCTTTGGGAGGCTGAGGTGAGTGGATTGCCTGAGCCCGTGGGTTCGAGACCCGCCTGGGCAGGCGAGACCTCATCTCTACAATAAAATAAAAAAATCAGCCAGGTGTGCTAGCACGCGCCTGTAATTCCGGCTACTCGGAAGGCTGAGGCGGAAGGATCACAGGAGCCCAGCGGGTGGAGGCTGCGGTGGCCGGGAGTGGCCACTGCACTCCAGTCTGGGCGACAGAGCGAGACTCCAACTCAAAAAAAAAAAAATAAAAAAAAAAAATAAAAAAATAGATCTGAGTAGGATTTTGGTTTAAGAAAGGCTCTGGTCAGGCGCAGTGGACTGATCCTGTAATCATAGCTCTCAAGAGGGCTGAGGCAAAAGGATTGCTTGAGCCCAGGAGTTTGAGACCATCTCTAAAAAAAAATGAAAAAACTTAGCCAGGTGTGGTGTTGTGTGCCTGTAAGTCCCAGCTACATGAGAGGCCAAGGTAGGAGGATCACTTGAGCTCAGTAGTTTGAGGCTGCAGTAAGCAGCCACTGCATGCCAGCCTGAGTGACACAGGGAGACTCCCTGTCTCTTTAAAGAAAAAATTAGGGCTCTGAAGACCATCTATCTGTCTCCCCATTCCTATTTTGAAAGCCACTATATCTTCCTGAAAGAAACAGTATTTTAAAAATAAATTAACCACCATTCTTTATGTGGAAATCAGTTATCACTATTTTACATAATATACTACTTTGGAGTAGTTAAATAATAGTTATGTATTAATCCATAATCTGAAAAGAGAAGTTACTTAGGAAACAACTGAGAAATAAATCTTCTAAACCAATATTTTATTTTAGTTTTTGAATCAGGGTCTTACTCTGTCACCTAGGCTGGAGGGCATCCTGGGCTCAGGCAATCCTTCTGCCTCAGCCTCCTCAGTAGCTGGGACTATGGGTGCAAAACACCATGCCTAGCTTAGTTTTGATTTTTGTAGAGACGAGGTCTAACTAAGTTGCCTCAGGTGGTCTCGAAGTCCCAGGCTCAAGCAATCCTCTCATCTCAACCTCCCAAAATGCTAGAATTACAGGTGTGAGGCACCATGCCAATATAAACCAATATTTTAAACTTACATGAACTATTTTATCTAACTTGCAAACATGTTGTTCATGTCTATTAAAAATATGCCCTATTATTCATAATAGCAAAAACATGGAACCAACCATGTTGTCCATTGAAAGAGGACTGGATAAAAAAAATGTGGTATATACACATGATGGAATATTATGTGGCCATATAGAAGAACAAAATTATGAACTTTGCAGCAATTTGGATGAACTGAGAATCTATAATACTCAGTGATCTATCACAGAAACAAAGAACTGAATATATACCTACCCCGAATTGTACCCCACATCTTTAAAATTAAAAATTTTTTAAAAAAGGGCAACCCTTTCGGGCCCCCTTCCGCTGAGGGAGCTTTTCTGGCCTCTCAATAAATCCTGCTCTTAAAAAAAAAGGCCCTAATGATTAAGCAGAATTTACATTAAGCTGGTATTAGAAAACACATTTTTAAATCCTTAAAAACATCTAATTATCTACAAACAACCAGTAGGGCATATAAAAATATTTTAAGTAACTGTATAAAGCTTTCTACACAGAATTCTTGATTGCTAGGGTAATCTAACAGAAATAAATGATATCAAATTGAAAACTGATTATCTTCCTACTCAATGAAAATAAGTTAATTACTACCTCGCTGAAGCCAAGTCCACAATGTCTCCGGTATCTTCCTGATAATTTACTATCCATACTTTGCTGATATTGAGACTCCAGTTCTTCATTAATTTTCTTGTCTTCTTCCCCTGCATGTCCAGTGTACTTTGGTTATGTTTCAGTCAAATTAATAAAAACATTTGATTACACAAAAAAAACCCCATAATAGAGATGCTATTATACTCAGGGCTGATTTCTCTAATTGTGACTCATTTCACAACAAATTTTATAAATAAGTTTTTATACCACAAGTAGTTACCTTATACACAATAAAAATAATTATGTGATAATTCAAACCAGGCACAAAAGAGTCTCAGAATGAACCACCTGAAGTTATCATAATATTAATTACTAAGCACTTCCAGTATTAAATGTTTTAGCTTACAGTATAATAAATAAAATGTTCTCCTGAAAGTTTTCTCCTAGTCACCCAAACGTCCAACAAGCAAAAGCATCTGTCTTTGAAGAGAAATAGTGAAAAAAGGCAGGCAATTCTAGTCAAAGAATGGCTAAATAAAATAATCTATCTTGTAATGGTTCTCCTTTATCCCTTTCTTTGCATAGCAAGTTTACTGGAGCAACATAAACTTTAAAGTTCCCAATTTTAATATTTTGCACTCTGAAAAGCTCAGATATTTTTTGCCTAATGTAGCAATGAAAATCAACTTGAAATGACTGTTTAATACCAGAAAAACAAAATATCCATTAATTTCTAAAGTGGTGCCCCATATTGGGTCAGTATAAAGTTAATTTAAATAACTTAATTAAAAGTTTTATTAAATAGGCTGAGTATGGTGACTCATGCCTGTAATCCCAGGACTTTGGGAGGCTGAGGCCAGAGTATTACTTGAGTCCAGGAGTTCAAGAACAGCCTAGGCAACAGAATGAGACCTCATCTCTACAAAAAAATATTTAGTTGCTTATAGTCCTGCCTGAGCTCAGGAGGTCGAGGCTGTGGTAAGCCATGACTGTGCCACTGTAGCCTGGTGAGAGTGGTGAAACTGTGACTCCCAAAAAGAAAAAAAAAAGTTTTGTTCAATGTAATCTAGGTCAGCGGTCCCCAACCTTTTTGGCATCAGGGATTGGTTTTGTGGAAGATAATTCTTCCATGGACTGGAAGGGGGAAGGGATAGTTTTGGGATAATTCAAGTGCATTACATTTATTTTGCATTTTAATTCTATTTTTATTACATTGTAACATATAATGAAATAATTATATAACTCACCATAATAAAGAATCAGTGGGGGCCCTGAGCTTGTTTTCCTGCAACTAGACAGATGGTCCCATCTGGGAGTGATGGGAGACAGTGACAAATGAAGTGTGTTGCTTATATCCAGTGTACTCCATAATCTTGTTTTTGTTGCTGTTACTGCAGAAAACCCTGCTTCACAAAGATAGGATGTTGGATATGGAAGCGGTCTTTTCAGTGCTTTTGTGGCAATCTCAGGATATTCCACCTTGACTTTTATCCAGAATGTATGGAAATTTAAAGTTGTCTCAAACATAGCCTTTTTTTTTTTTTTTTTTTTTTTTGAGTTGGAGTTTCACTCCATCACCCAGGCTAGAGTGCAGTGGTATGCTCACGGCCACTCCAGTGCGACCTGCAAGGCTCCAGCAACCCTTCCACCTCAGCCTTCCAAGCAGCCAGAACTACAGGTGCCTGGCTAGTTTTTTTAATTTATTGTACAGACAAGGTTTTACCAAGTTACCTGTCTTGAATCCGCGGGCTCAGGTAATCCACTTGTCTCGGCCTCCCAAAGTGCTGGGATCACAGGCTGAGCCACCAAGCCCAGCCTCAAACATACTTTTTTTTTTGAGTTGGAGTCTCACTCCGTCACCCAGACTGGAGTGCAGTGGCCACTCCCAGCCACCACAGCCTCGACCTGCTGGACTCCGGTGATCCTTCCGCCTCAGCCTTCCGAGTAGCCGGAATTACAGGCATGTGCTACCACGCCCGGCTGATTTTTTGATTTATTGTAGAGATGAGGTCTCGCCAAGTTGCCCAGGAGGGTCTCGAACCCATGGGCTCAGGCAATTCACTCACCTCAGCCTCCCAAAGGCATGGGATTACAGGTTGAGCCACCGAGCCCGGCTTCAAACATACTTTTAAAGTCACTGTCACTTGTGTCTCAAGTAGTTGATCCTTATCTGGCACAAAGTCGATTCATCTGGCTTATTCACAAATGAGTCACAGATCCTTTCCTTCCCAGTTTGGGGGCCTTTTGTGGTTGGGAAGTAATGCTCAAACTCTTTTGAAAGCTGAGATAGATGATCATGCACCAGTTGGGAGAAAGAAGACCCTCACTCAGCCTCTTTCAAAATCTCTGTATCTGTTTGAAGCATGTCAGTGTTTCACTTGTTGCCCCCATAATTCCTGTTTAGCTTTTAATGTGGACACTCTATCTGCCGACTTGAACACAGCTGTTGTTCTCTTTTGAAGTGACAGATGGTGGAATTCATTGTGCAGGTTGAATATGTCACACAAGCAAGTTTTGGGACCCATTCTAAGTGTCACCAAAACATGCTGCTAATGGTGACCGTTTTTCTAAAAAGAAATCTCTAGAGCTGCTCTTGTAACTCAAAAATTCTGGCCAGTGATCTACCTTTAGAAAGCCATTTCACTTCTGTGTATAAGAGAACATGTGTGTGCTCTGCATCCATCACCTTATAGAGGTGCATGAATAGACATGAGTTAAGGGCATGTACTTCAATGTGGTTGATAATTTTAATTACATCCTGCAAAACATTAAGTCCAGGTGTCATCTTTCAGCTAGTCAGAACTTCTCTATGGTTGACACAGTGTATAGAATCACACTCAGAAGTGACTGGCCTCTTTGACTCAAGTAGTAAAACCAGTAAGTTGCCCAGTCATGGCAGCTGCTCTGTCTGTGCATATACTGACACAAGATGACCAATTCAGTTTTCCTGATATGCAATCATTCAAAGACTTGAATTCTGCAGCTGTGGGATTAGTTGTCAAAAAAAGTGCACACAACATATCCTTATGCACGTCCTCCTAAAAAATATATCGCACAAAAATAAGCATTGTTGCCATGTTGTCGATATTGGTAGGTTCATCAACCTGGATTGTATACCACATGACTCATTAATCCTAGTAACTGTGACTCAATATCCTCTGCTGCTTCATCAGTTTGCCTAGTTACGGTGCTAGCTGAAAGAGGAACACATACCATCTTCTGAACTGCGGCCTCGCCTAAAAGTCCATGACAAATGTCCTTAGTGGCAAGTAGGATTGACTCTTCACCAATAGCAAAGGGTTTCTTTCTTAGTTTTAGCAATGCAGTTAGCCACTAAGAATGATGCTCTCAGTGCAGGCACATTTGATGAAGTAAGAGCCTTCAATAATTCCTTCTGTTCTTCTTGTTCACATTTTCTTCTTTTGAAAAACTCCAAATGCAGCATGCTTGGTCTCCATGTGGTGAAGTAGTTCTGAAGGTTTCATGGCTTTGTTGGATAGTCAGTTGCCACATATTATACAAAGCGGGCTTGGAGAATGTGAATTACCTGTTGCGATGAACCCGTAATTTAAGTAGGACTCGTGGTATTTTCTTTTAAACTCAGCTTTCTTTTTGTTGGCGGACTTAAGAGTCTTCTGCTGTCTCATCATTGGGTCTTTCCCCCCTTTCAAAGAAATTCTCCAGTGATGTTTGTTTTTTTACTTTTTGGCTAGGGTTTGCTTGTGGGCTTACTAAAACTGTGACTGAGACAAGTATGCAGTACAGGAAGGAGGCGTGGACAGAAGTGGTAAATAAAATAATGGGCAGGCCACACACGGACTAAAATAATTGTGGGATTCTGACTTAAAGCCTGCCACCAGATGCAGCTGTACAACTGAAGTACATCAATTTACTTGCCACTCACTGATAGGGTTTTGATATGAGTCTGCATGCAATCAATTTATTATGGTTTCTGTGCAGTCAAACCTCACTGCTAACGTTAATCTGTATTTGCAGTCGCTCCCCAGCGCTGGCATCAATGTCTCAGCCCCACCTCAGATCATCAGCCACTGGATTCTCATAAGAAATGTACAACCTAGATCCCTTGCATGTGCAATTCACAATAGGGTTTGCATCCTATGAGAATCTAATGCTGCTGCTGATCTGACAAGTGGTAACATGAGCAACGGGGAACAGTTGTATACACACATGAAGCTTCGCTTGCTTGCCCACCACTCAACTCCTCCTTCCTAACAGGCCACGGACCATTACCAGTCCGTGGTCGAGGGGTTGGGGACCCCTGATCTAGGCCATATGCCCTGTTATCAATAATGTCCAAAATTAGAGTAACTTTAAAAATAGGCAAAAATTTCACTTTTCAGCAGAATGAATTAAAATCCAAGTTCATTTTCAGTTTTTATTTAAAAAATTTTCCCTAACATTTTTTTCTTTTCCATTATTTTTTAAAGTTTATTTCTTCAGACTCTGACTAGTTTATATTCTTCAGAACAATTGTAGTGAATAAACTCTAAATCAGTTTAATATGCCAACTATAACATTGTATATTAAGTAACTTGCAAGAAGAAAAAAATTCTACACATGCCATAGTTGGCAATGAGACATAAAATCTCACTATAATTTAAACATATGTTCTGAACTGGTAAAAATGAAGACCAAAATAGGTTAGTTTCTTGATAAGAATATCATACTGATATATAATCTCCTATCTTTATAAAATCAATGTATATGACATTTGATACTTTATGTAATATA
Organism: Carlito syrichta; assembly: GCF_000164805.1. Taxonomy (NCBI): domain Eukaryota; kingdom Metazoa; phylum Chordata; class Mammalia; order Primates; family Tarsiidae; genus Carlito; species Carlito syrichta. The sequence goes on along the minus strand of NW_007253572.1, from coordinate 416,243 downwards.
TGTAAAATATTAACGTTATACATTTCCAATCCTAATATTTTAATCATTGACACAATTACATACAGAAATTAGAATATCCCAAAACATGTACACATATTTCACATTCCAAATTTAGCACCTGTACTTTAATTATATTTTACTTTCTTACCTGTTCGGAAGTGAGAGGTTGATTTGTGATCTCCTATAACAAGACGACCAGTGTGTTCTTTCTATAAGAAGGTTAAAAATGTATTAGAATTGGAGACCACCAATACTGAGTATTTACTATGTAACGGAAAGGATTCCAGGTTTCTGACACAGAGTGAAGACAAGGGACTAAATTAAAATCCCTAGCTTTAAGGAGCTTACATTTTAGCAAAGATAGAAATGGGAAGGAGAGACAGAGAAAGGTAAGCATGACTCAAACAAAGAAAACACAGCTAAGGGGTAGAGACCAGGTTGGAATTTTAAATAAGATAGGTAAGTAACTAGAAAACTGAGTCAATCTAAACATTTTCTTTCCCAAAAGGCCAGGTAATGAGTTGCTTTAACTTTTCTGCCTTCTCTAATTCCTCAAGTACAGCTCATAAAGAGAAAGCGGATGAGATTACTTATCTAGACAAAAATGAAATAATTAAAACTTATAATGTACAAAGTGACAGATCCTTAAGATGTAAGAAAATGAAAATCATTACAATATTTACAATATCACAATTAGTTAACTCTTTACTATTTGACTACAATAAACTCCCAATCTTAACCTGTCAAAAATAATAGAATTTAAAACAATCTGGTACTCTAAAACATAAAAATAATTCTGATTCAACATTACATAATCAGGCTACATAATTACTCTCATTTTAATCAATCCAGTATACTCTTTGTGGTTCATATTTAGTTTTTCACAAGGCAAAGAAATAAAGAGCTCATTAAAACAAATGGGCAACCCACTTGGGTCCCCTCCCACTGTGGGAGCTTTTCTGTCCTCTCAATAAATCCTGCTTTTTTCAAAACAAAACAAAAAATGTGAAGATGAGATTAAATGGGACTTTGCAAAGCAATCTTAACCAATCATTTGTGAAGATGTAGAAACATGTCTTCCTACTGTGAAACAATGACAGACACATTCTCCATATACAGATGATACTGAAAAGTGTCAAGCTTTAATGCTCATTGTCTCACCTGCCATTAACACATAAACAAATCAATGATTCAGTGTATTGCTTCTTCAGATTGCAAAACCAATAGCTCATTGACAAGATTTGAATATAACAGCTCAAGTTATTCTAGGATGATGATTGTATTGCACAGATCTATTCACACTTTCTTACCTGGTTCTTCCATTACCAATAAAATATTCATGGTAGCTGGCTATGATTAGAAATATATTTGTGGTTACAAAATAATAAATCTAAAAAGCTCATATGAAGATCAAAGCTACAATCTTGGCTTCACAAAGAATTTTATGCTAAACAACTAATTTACTGGTAGCCAAATTATACACATTTTATATCAGGATGTTCTTCCTAAGTGCTTTAAGAATTTTCATTCTACTAGGTTGAATGAACTACACTAATACTTACCTTATATATCTTTAGCAAATCTTTCATAGTAAGTCCTCACTTAACTTTATCAATATGTTCTTGGAAATTTTGACTTTAACCACATTTAAGTGAAACAACATATAAAGAAACCAATTTTTTTCCTTATCAACATTATAATGAAATAATTTTATGACACTTGTTTGCTTAAAGTCATTGTTTCCAAGAACCTATACAGGATGTTAAGCAAGGACTTAATATATTTGCATGAACAAAGAAAACCTACAGAGTATTTATGTAGGTTCTCTTTCTATGACAAATTACAATTTATTGGGAAATCTAGATTAATATTATCCAAATGCTTTCTTTAATAGGTCTTAGAGTTTTGTATGACCTCTTCCTACTCCCAACCCCATGGTTGTAGTCTGGCTCATTCCTTCTCATTCTTTCAGATTCACATCATTCTATTTCTGCGAAGCTTTTTTGTATGGCAAAACCAGCATTAGCTGCCCTTTTCTGTGGTTCCATAGCACCAGGTGCATGGCTTTCTCACAGCAATTATAATTCTGCATTGTTATTATCTAGTTTCCTCCATTACATGACGGTTCAAAGCATGTATGATTGATCTATGTGACTCCTAGGACCCTGCACAATATCTGGTATGTAGTGGTAGTAACTGTTGGCAAGGTACATCAATGTATTCCCAAATGTATAATGAAACAAAGGGCAGAATTTCATTTTAAAGTGCTTAAAAGAAAAAAAAGTTTCGTATCTCGTTTAAATGTAGTTTGTAGGAAGACTATTGGAACAATGTTTGTGAGGCAGGGTAGCTAGAAGAGAGGTAGACAGATGAATTTCTTGCAGGTAGGCATAGCTTAGATAATTAAAAAAACAGATGGTCAGGCATCTAGCTGAAAGTCGTCTTATCAGGACATAATTCTCTAAAACAATACCTGCACTGAACCAGGCACTGGAGGTACTAAGGAATTGTGTTTTCAGGAAGAAACTTATTTAAAATAGTAAAACAGTAACTTTTACCATTATCTTAAGATTTTCACACGACACAAGCAAGCTCAGAAATAGACAATAAGGATAGAAATTTGTGATTAATAGATCGTAATCCATCCTGTAGCACACAATTCTTAGCTTAAGAATTAGGATGCTTAATCATCACTAAGAAAATATATAAAACACTCAGTTAATAACAGGTTGCAGTGCTCCTTCTCTTAAGAAACACATGCTGGCCGGGCGTGATGGCTCAAGGCTGTAATCCCAGCACTTTGGGAGGCCGAGGCAGGAGGATTGCCTGAACTCAGGGGTTCAAGACTAGACTAGGCAACTTGGCAAGACCTCGTCTCTACAATAAATCAAAAAAGTAGCTGGGCGTGGTAGCGTGCACCTGTAGTTCCAGCAACTTGGAAGGCTGAGGCGGAAGGATTGCCTAAGCCCAGCAGGTCGAGGCTGCAATGGCCGTGAACATACCACTGTACTCCAGCCTAGGCAACAGAGTGAGACTCTAACTAAAGAAACAAAACAAAACAAAACAAAAAAACTCATGCCCTCTCTTGAGCATGTCTTTTTATTTCTAATAACTTGTCTTAAATTATACCTTGTACTTGCTCTAAAATTCTTTTCTGTGGTAAAGTCAAGAACCCACAGAACAACAACACCACATTCCATCAGGCATTGTCTCAAAAATACATTTACTGGCTTAAAAAAATAAATATCTAGGTCAGGTCTGGTGGCTCACACATTTTGGGAGGCCAAGGCAGGAGGATTGGCTTGAGCCCAGGAGTTTACAGCCAGCCAAGGTAACAAAGTAAGACCTTGTCTCTATAAAAACAAGAAAAAAAAAATGTGTGTGGTCCTGTTCTCCTGTAGTCCCAGCTACTTGGGAGGCTGAGGCGGAAGGATTGCCTAAACTTGGGAGGCTGAGGCGGAAGGAGGGGTCGAAGCTGCATCGAGCTGTGATCACTGTGATCATGCCACTTGCACTTCAGCCTAGGTGACAGACTTTGAAAAAAAAAAGTTATCCAAGGGTGCAGATATCTATTAAAAGTGTTAATATAAAAAAAATAATAATAGTAATAATAATGATAAATAAACATCTAGAGACCACTGTTTTACTAGGGTAAAGAGAGTTTTTTTTACAATTGATACTTTCCTGGCACTTGTATTTTATGTAGTTGACCGTTGAACAACGTGGGTACATTTATATATGAATTTACTTCCACCTATGCCACCCCAAGACAGTAAGACAATCTCTCCTCTTCTGCTTACTCAACATGAAGACCTTTATAATGATCCACTTCTAATTGATGAACAGTACATTATTTCTCTTATGATTTTCTTAATAACATCTTTACTTTATTGTAAGAATGCAAGATATAACTAATAAAACATATATGTGTTAACTGTTATCGGTACAGCTTCTGGTCAATAACAGGCTATTAGGAGTTAAGTTTTTGGAAAGTCAAAAGTTATATGCAGATTTGACTGCACAGTGGGTCAGTGCCCCTAATGCCTGCATTGTTCAAGGGTCAGGTGTGCCTTCTATTACATTACACAAAATAAGAGACATTTCAAACTATCTTGAATAGATTTAAAATTAGAGTTTTTTTCCCTCTGGTGCTTTACATACTCAGAGAAACTTCTCTAGTAACAAATATAGAAATGATCTCTGAAAGTATAGTTTTAAAATTAGTTTTTTGATAAAGATATTCCCTTTGTTACTCCTTTAAGGGCTGGAGGGAACTAAGAACTATGATAAACTTTTGACTTTGGCCAGAGGTTCTCACAAGATAACCTGTCCAGAAGATAATATCTTCTATTAAATCACTGGGCTAAAAGATGGCAAGTCATAAACTTTGACATCTCCATTCTCTCACAGAGCCTCCTTCACTAATTTTTTTCTCTATACAGTCTTCAAACTTTACTGACAGAGGCACTGAAAATCCTAGAAGTGGTCCAGAAATAATATAATTTTTAAGTGTTTGGTTAGGTCGAGTGTATTTCCCAAAGCCAAAAGTAATGATGCAGAACAGAAAAATGGGATCCAAGTATATTCAGTCCTTTCCATTTAACAAACAAAAATGGCATTATTTTCACACACACACACACACACACACACACACACAAAAGCATTCTATCTGATGCTTACCTTTCCTGCGCCCATAAGTCTCAAGAACTTTTGTTTTCTCTCTTCGTTACCCAAGTCTGCTGCCTCCCAATTGCTAGATCCAAGCTGGAAAATAAATTAGTTGATTCATTTTTTTTGCATAAAAATAAGTTTAAAAAAATTTAAAGTCTACTTGTAACTCCAATTTTTTTTTTCCTGTCAGTTTAAACTATAAGCAGAGTTCACTTTTCTTGCTAAAGAAATTCTGAGTCCGAGTCTCACTCTGTCGCCAAGGCTGGAGCACTGTAGCATAATCACAGCTACTGCAGCCTCAACCTGATGGGCTCAGGCGAGCCTTCCACCTTAGCCTGCCAAGTAGCAAGGGACTACAGACATGTGCCACTACACCCAGTTATTTTGATTTATTATAGCGATGAGATCTCGTCATGTTGCCCAAGCTGGTCTCCAACTCCTAGGCTCAGATAATCCTCTTGCCCCGGCCTCCCAAAGTGTGTGGACCACCGCACTCACCCAGAAGTTGAGTATATGTGTCACATTCACTTTTACTCCTTTTCTATTTTTTTTTAAATTTTTATTTTAAAGATGTGGGGCACAATTCAGGATTAGGTATACAAATGGTCACCGCACAGGCAAAGCTTAGGCCACCCCTTGGTCCCCACTTCGCCTGGTTTGAGATCAGGTACGCTTATCGATGTACTCCTTTTCTATGACCTCACAGCAGAATCCTTTAGTTTATCTGCAGCCGGGGGTCTCTGGTTTTCTAGTCTGCCTGTATCAGAATCACCTAGAGGGCTTGTTAAAACAGACTGTAGAGCTACAGCACCAGAGATTCAGATTCAGTGGGTCTGAGATGGGGCACAAGGATTTGAATTTCTAACAAATTCCTAAGTGATACTGATCTGGGGATCACACTTTGAGACCCAATGTCCTAGAGCCTTTCAGGGCCCCAGAGCACCTCATTCTCTGAACCTAGAAGGCTGACACGGTTGTTAGTTGAAGACAAAAATTCTGGTTTAGTGATATTCTAAACGACAGTATATCCTCAGTATCCATCAGTTCCAATTTAAATTTTTCAGTTTTTTTGAGCAGCTTTAGTAATGTTAGGATTGAAATGTCATGGTTTTTCTCCTTCTTAGAAGTCTTCCAAAGAACACAGAGAAAACTTACTTCTTTTTTGTCACCCAGACCAGGAGTGGCCACTGCAGCCTCGACCTGCTGGGCTCCGGCGATCCTTCCGCCTCAGCCTTCCAAGGAGCTGGAATTACAGGCATGCACTACCACGCCCGGCTGATTTTTTGATTTATTGTAGAGATAAGGTCTCGCTGCCCAGGCGGGTCTCAAACCCGCGGGCTCAGGCAATCCACTCACCTCAGCCACCCAAAGGCGCGGGATTACAGGCTGAGCCCCCGAGCCCGGCAGAAAACTTATTTCTATCTCACAATTATCAGATGGGTCCACTGAACCCTTTTATAAATCTAAGAAATGTTATGGGATCCTAGTGATCATATTTTCCCCTACATCTTGAAACAAATGTAAGAACCACTTCATTATAATTCATCAATTACTCCCAGCTATGGTAAAAATGACTAAAATAATAAAAATAATAGAAAGCAGAAAAACTTTCTCAATGTATTATCCAAAGTACTGCATTATCATCTTTCAAGAAGGTATCATGCCTCTGTTGCTAGCTGTTAGTTTTCACTGAAAACAAATGGGAATTCAGAATTTTTCATTTTCAATCCATAATGGCAAAATGAAAAAACTGACAGAAGGCATTTTACAATTATAAGAAATATAAGGTGAATGCAAAATTACGAGTAGTAGTATTTTAGACTAACGGTAATAGTGAAATTAACTGTTTGTACAAAAATCTTAACTGTGAGTCCCTGGATGATGAAACTTAGATGACCTGTTTCCAACCCAAGAATCGATGAGAGACAATGAGAAAAGGGACAAAGAAGAAATGTACTCTTACTGGGAGAGTCATTCAGATGGAAGGACTTCATCCTGCAATATTTTGTGATAAGAGCCATGATCATCCTACTTTTCTAAATGGATTTTTTTTTTCTTTTAGTCAGAACCTCACTCTGTCGCCCAGGCTGGCTGGGTTCAGGTGACCCTTCAGTCTCAGATTTCCAAGTAGCTGGACCTACAGGTGTGCACTACCACGTCCAGCTAATTTTTTGACTTATTGTAGAGATGAAGTCTCGCCATGTCGCCCAGGCCAGTCTCAAACCCAGCAGCTCGGGCAATCCTCTAGCCTCTGCCTCTCAAAGTGCTGGAATTACAGGAGTGAGCCACCACAACTGGCCTGATGTGTGAATATTTTATTTCATCTTTTGTGATGCTTGTGCCTCAAAATTTACTTGATTTGGTTTGCAAATGGACAAGAGGTGAAGGCAAATGTACATACAAAGGTGACTGGAAGAAAAAATATGATATACAAATAAAAACATTCACTGAATTGATTATTCTAATTGAGTTTATAACCTAAAAATGAGAATGTTTTACAATTATGGAGCAAAAATGACAAACTCCTCTTCAACACAAAACTGTAAATGAATGAGGGCTTAAAAAGTCTTTAAGTATTACATTTTGATGGTGCAAATGTATGAGGGAGAAGTAGTAATAAAGCTAAAACCTATTAGAAATATATATGGGCTGGGCTTGGTGGCTCAGCCTGTACGACCAGTACTTTGGGAGACCGAGGTGAGTGGGATGCCCTGAGCCCATGGGTTCTAGATCAGTCCGGGCAATTTGGTGAGACCTAGTCTCTACAATAACTAAAAAATTAGCCAGGCGTGGTAGTAGCTCTGGCTACTTAGAAGGCTGGGGCGGAAGGATCGCTGGAGCCCAGCGGGTCGACGCTGGGGTGGCCGTGAATGTGCCACTGCACTCCACCAGCCTGGGCGACAGTTAGATTTCAACTCAAAAAAAAGAAATATATATGAAATCTGAAATAATGTTCCAGGTTCAAACATGATAGCTGATGCCAAATTAACTGTATTTAGAGGGTGCCAAACATCTGAGTATACAGTTCACTATGGAACAAGATAGAACTGTGAGGGTGCCTTATATGTAGTTTTTTTGGTTTTTTTTGAGTTGAAGTCTCACTCTGTCACTCAGACTGGAGTGCAGTGACATGCTTCCGGTCACTGCAGCCTCGACCTGCTGGGCTCCGGCGATCCTTCCACTCAGCCTTCCAAGTAGCCAGAACTACAGGTGCATGCTACCAAGTCCAGCTAATTTTTTGATTTATTGTAGAAATGAGGTCTCGCCAAGTTGCCTGGGCAGGTCTCGAACCCACAGGCTTAGGCAATCCACTCACCTTGGCCTCCCAAAGCACGGGATTACAGGCTGAGCCACCGAGCCAGGCCAGATTTTTTCCTAATCAAAAGCAGGTCAGGATTCAAAACTCACATATACTGAACACCCATATATACTTTTCCTGAACTCAGGTTGTACATGGCCAACTGTGGGACTTCAGGGATTTGGGTATAGGGGTGCATGGGTCCTGGAACCAATCACCCACTGTACTGAGGGATGACTGTGAATACCACCAAAATCAGGAAAATGTAGAATATAAAATCGGGTTTACTATTGTTAAATTCATATTAAGATTTCTAATAAAGTTGTTTTTCACTACCCCTTTATCCTTACTTCTGAAAAACATTTGTAAAAGACAAAAAGAACATCAAAAACACGAATAATTATTTACCTTTAGCATGAGTTTTAAGTATTTGTACCATTCTAGACATTAATAATGTATAATAATCTTATACATTATATTTCTGGTGGATGCTTATATGTTCTCAATTTTGGCTCCCTAAATTCCAAATCTCTACTTCTTCCCATGTGACTTCTCATAAATTTTAATAAGTCATTTAGTTCTTAACTATTTCTGGCTCAAAGTTAAGAGTACTAGTTGAAACATCAGTTGATTCTCATTAATTCACTTGCTCTGTAAGCCAGGATCTGACATTTAACTTAGTTTTAATTCCCTATCTACAAAGAGAGGAGTCTTTTTTTTTTTTTTGAGTTGGAGTCTCACTCTGTCGCCCAGACTGGAGTGTAGTGGCCGCTCCCGGCCACCACAGCCTCGACCTGCTGGGCTCCGGCGATCCTTCCGCCTTAGCCTTCCGAGTAGCCGGAATTACAGGCATGTGCTACCACGCCCCGCTGATTTTTTGATTTATTGTAGAGATGAGGTCTTGCTGCCCAGGCGGGTCTCGAACCCGCGGGCTCAGGCAATCCACTCACCTCAGCCTCCGAAAGGCACAGGATTACAGGCTGAGCCACCGAGTCCAGCAAGAGAGGAGTCTTTAAAAGACCATCTTAAGAATAACTAAGAAATGCATGGTGTTTTATAACTTACAAATTGCTTCTCACTTTTTCTCAAGAGCACCTTATGATAATCCATTTAATAAAGACACTGAGGCACAGAGGGACTGTGACTTGCTCTGATCCTTTGCTCTTTCCACCTTACTGTACTTGATCAAATGAAACAGAATACTGAAAGTAGTCTATGAACTACAGTTATAAAAATGTATAAAGATAAAAGCAAAAAAACTGTCTAAAAACTTTTCTGACCCTCTATTTCTATTAAAAGAGCAAACACTCCCGTGTTTACATAAATAACTCTATATCACCTACAACTTCTGATTTAGTAAAAAGAAAAAAAAAGATGAAGTCCTCCCAGTTGTTCCTTTCAGAACTTAAAGTACAAGTCCCTTGCCCAAATGCTGCATTTTGAAAAGCACACGGCTGCCCTATATATTCTTAGAGATTTTATACCAGTTACTAAAATTGACCTCCCTACTCCTCTCACTCCCTATAGCTTTCATTTCTCCACTCCAAAAAAACCAGTGAAGCCGTTTTTAAATTGTCAACATCCTTAATACCCTTTACTATAAGACTACAATCAATTTACCTCCTTCTTAATATATATCCTAGTGACTCTTAGAATTGACTATGTTGTCAGCATTTTCCGAGAGTTGTATTCTGTGATTTAAAACTACTTTTAATATCTTTTAAAATGTTATTACCAATTATTTGTGAAGTCAGTGGGCAAAGAAAACGTTGATGAACTTTCACATACAGTAGATGTTCATTAGAAACTGTTGACCAAATACATGATTATAGCTAGTTGGTTTTCTAAAAAAATCAGAGGTTTTTTTTTAATGTTATGTATGGTTTAAAAAATTAAAAAAAACCAAATACTTAAAATATTCCCAATAAAAATTCATGTAAAAAACTGACTTTAAATCATCACCGTGTTGCTATTACTATAACATTAGCAACATAATCATTTTTAGACAGTATGTGAAGGACCTAGGTCCTAATCTTGAATCGCAACTATAGCCATCTCCTTTAAAGACAATGCTTAAAGGATTGGAAAAGGTCTTATAGGTCACCTAGTTTAAACTGATCTCATCAGAAGCTGTGAACTTAATTACTTAATCCCTTTAACTTTCTGTTAAATTGCAATATCACCTGAAGTTTTCTATCAAGCTAAAAGGTTGTTCTGAGTCTAGCATCAAGACACGGGTAAATATTAGGAGGAAAACAATCTAACAGTTTTTTAAATGGCAGCCAGGTTACTCAAAAGCCTGGAAAACCTGACAAAAAGTGAATTACCATATTAACAAGAAAAGATCTAAAAGCCAAGCAGCCTAAAGAACAGAGGGCATGGATACATCTCACTACATGACTATTCATCTCCAGATCTATACTGATAGTTCATCTTTCTGTAGAGTTAAAATCGATTTCTTTAAAGACCTTTGCTATCCCGGTCCTTACCCCATCTTCCTTCCACTCAAAGAAGGATGGGTCTTAACACCATCTCATTTGCTACATAGTAGTACTCAGTAAGCCTTTAGAGTTAAGATAACATGAAAGCCACTGAAGCGAACTATGGAAAAAACAACAAAAAAAACCTCTACATATTCAGAAACTGATAGTGATTTAAACAACGCGTCAAAGAAAGCTAGATGTCCCTTCATCATCCTTAAACATGACCGCTCCACGCCCCCTCCAATAATTTCCCCATCAACGTTCCCTAGGAACTGTAGGAAGGATCTAGTTTTACGATTACTGGTTACCCGCAGTTTCCACGACAATGCACCAGGAGCCAGGACAAATACACAAAAAAGCCTAACATAAGCACCGTACTTTCTCATCTTTGAATTCCAAACACCTGGCCCAGCCGTAAATATTTAATGGGCTCCTTTAAGAGACGAATGGTTTACTATTTAAACTGATAAGCGGGGGCGGGAGGGGGCGCGTCGAGGGGAAGGCGACCGAGGTATCTCACATCAAAATGGGCTCCTAGGTCTCACCGCCTCAGACCGCGACACCGCAGCCAGTTCCACATTACACCCCGGAACAATTTTTCGGTTTAATACTCTCCTGGGTTTACTTTTACTAATGCAGTTAAGGTTAACGCTTAACGGTACACTGCAAAACCACACAGGCCGGAAAAATCTGCCCAAATGTGCACGAATGTTTCGACACCGTCACGGGAACATTTTAAGCCGGAAAATAGGGAGTTCTGCCGTCTCCATCCTGAGTAGAAAGGCCCAAGTAAGCATCTTCATCAGCGCCCCCAAACGCAAATATGAGTAACCCTTGACCAAGTCCTTTCATTTGTCGACCCTTTCAGGATTCCCTTCCTCAGTCCCCGACCCCCCCCCCCCCCCCCGCCTTCCTACGCAGCCATCTGGGTCTCAGCGTGTGGACCTCCTCACACCTTTCGACCCTAATAAAGAAAGGGAGACATTCCCCAGTCATTCTTCTTATTCTTCCCCCTCGGCCCTTCCCCTTCAGGACCCCTCAGGCGCTTCCTCCTGCATCCACCCTTCCCGGCCTACTCCGGCCTTTAGTAGGCCTCAACCCTCATCCACTCCGCCATTGTTATTTACATCGTCGTCTGGGGAGGCTGAACGTTTCACCCCGTGCGGGTGAGACTCTCTGGCAGCACTCATTGTTGCGGGGATGCCGACGAGAAACGCCGAAACCGCTGGCCGTTCTCCTCAGCCGCGACACCAGCAGCCTGCAACCTTCCACCAGCCCAAGCAGCGCCACTCCAGAACGCAGAGCCCCTCCGGGCCTTCTCCGCTACAGTCGTCACTGCGGCGGCCGCTCGCCGCCCCAGAGCACTTTGGGAGTCGTAGTTTTCTGAGTTACTTCATACTGGCCCGAATAAGAGAGATGGATGGGTGACTAAAACTACAACTCCCCGAATGCCCCGCGGCTCAACTCGCGCTGTGTGGCGGGAGAGGCCTCCGAGGCCCCGCCTCCTCCGGCCGGGGGAGGGAGCGTTCCCGCGGATGGGTATGGCGGTGAGCGTTGATCCACAGCTTCGTCACCACAGAAGCAGCCTCGGAGTGGGTTTCCCCGTGAGACGCTGCCCTACTAGCAAACGCATCTGTCGTAGTTAAGCACCTAGGGTTTAAATGTGATGTTGGAGGATTGTTGAATTCTCACGACTACATCCACCAGGACAAAAAGAAGAAGAAAAAAAAAAACCTTAAAAAAAAATGGCTTCTACCGTTTCCACCCTGGTGCTAGTTCTCGGGTGCACGCAGGGGATTTGTAGATAACCCGCGGTGCTACTTTCTAGAAGGTTCCGGTGACTATTTTGCTGATTTATCATACCGAAATGAGTGCAGTTGTTATTGAGTGCTGGCTAATTGGCTGTTATCGAAACGGGGTCCACCCGCGAGGATTCCGTTAGGTTTTCCATATGGCTTTGTGTGAGGTGGAAGTGATGCTGTCCGACCTCGCCGTCGGGGTAAAGGCATCGTCCCGTTGGGCCTTCACCAAGTGAAGCCAGTCCCTGCCTGAAAACCCTGTATCTTTTTCTTTTTTCTTTTTGTTTTTTGAGTTGGAGTCTCACTCTGTCGCCCAGACTGGAGTGCCGGGGCACGCTCCCGGCCACCGCAGCCTCGACCTGCTGGGCTGCGGCGATCCTTCCTCCTCAGCCTTCCGAGTAGCCGGAATTACAGGCGCGCGCTACCACGCCGGGCTGATTTTTGATTTACTGTAGAGATGAGGTCTCGCCAAGTTGCCCGGGCGGGTCTCGAACCCGCGGGCTTAGTCAATCCACTCGCCTAAGCCTCCGAAAGCGTGGGATTCCAGGCTGAGCCACGGAGCCCGGCCCCTTTTTCTATTGTAAAAAAATGATTTTTAAATTGAGGTGACATTCACACAACACATAGTTAACCATCTTAAGGTGTACAATTCATTGGTGTTTTGTACGTTCACGGGAGGTTTCATCACTGCGAAGGAACCCCAGTGTCCCGGAAAGCAGTCCTCCCCCCACCCCCAGTCCTATCTGTAGGAATTGTACCATCCCGGAGACACACTCCTGCAGTGTCAAGCTGTCTGAGTTTTTAACCAGGCCTTGAACTTAAATTCTGCCAGGATTCTTATCCTTACTTATTCTGAAACTTTCTGACCTTGACCAAAAATGTGATTTTTTTTAAAAAGCAGAAATCGGGAGAAGTGGTACATCTAGTGTTTGGGTGCTGAGAACAGTCTGTGAAGCAATGCTTTAGCTGTTCGTTTCTAACCCCAGCAGTGAGTCCAGTTTGACTGCCTATGTGCAAATATTACATTCCTAGCTTTTAGATGATCCCTGAATCTTTTCTAGAACCGGTTTCTACAACCAGTGGAAGATAGTTTTGTGTTTTTTTTTGAGTTGGAGTCTCCTTCTGTCTGCAGGTTGGAGTGTAGTGGTATGCTCAAGGCCACCGCAGCCTCCACCTGCTGGGCTCAGGCGATCCTTCTGCCTCAGCCTTCCAAGTAGCCGGAACTACAGGCACCTACCACCATGCATGCCTAATTTTTTTTATTTATTGTAGAGATGAGGTCTCGCCAAATTGCCCAGGCTGGTCTCAAACCCATGGGCTCAGGCAGTCCTCTCACCTCGGCCTCCCAAAGTGCTGGGATCATAGGCATGAGCCACTGCACCTGGCAGATAGTTTTTTAGTTTATGGAATCACAGATTCCAATTCTCCTTTATTTTGGAAACAAGAACGTCATGATAACAAGTACTATAGTATGAAAAAAGATGTTAGATAAAGGTCATATTTTATAGTATAATCAAGTAAAAGGTACCTTAGTATACTAGTTCTGTGGTAAGCATAGATTATAAATATAGGAGGAAAGTTGTAAACCCATGAGGGAAAAAAGCATTACTTGGAAGTAGTTGCTTACTGTTTGCTAGAATTAAATTTATGTTTTGTCTACTAACTCCCTAAATCTACTAAGTTTCTATAAATATAATTACAGTGAAATTGCATTTAAGTTACAGTACTTTGTAGTTTGAACTACATGGTTCATCTCCAATGAGTTTGACAAACTGTAATATGCACAATTTTGAACTCTTAGCTATATTGCCAATAAATGGGATGGATGTATAGGCACTTTAGACTGCTAAAAGAATTCTGAATTTAAAAAAAGACTATCAATAAGATTAGTCGTTATTAAATAATTCTAATTTTACTGCTAATTGGTGAAAGTCCAGAAACTTTTAATGTCCTAGCAACATGTTTTTTTTTTCCACCAGAATTGTTGGCACCTGAATGGCTAAGTCTTTACCATAAAACAAGATCGCAAGCCAGAAAGTAACAGATGAAATAATAAAGACTGGATCATTTTGTTAGATTTTACACAGTTTCATGTACAGAAGGCTATAGGTAAGGATGAAGTCATACAGTGTAATAGATATGCATATTTGTCACAGAAACTCAGTAATGCTCTTCTTTCTTGTGTTGTAAAAACTAGGAAAAGATGCTGTATCAAGAGTGGAATACTTTCTTCGGATAGGAACCGTTGTATTTCTATTTTTTTGTTTCTAGTACTATGACTGCCACAGAGTATTTAATAAGTGTTTCTGAATTAATATAGAAAGGATGAAATTATGTAGAGTGGTATTCCATATGAGGCCCAGAAACTCAGCAATTTCTTTTTCTTAGGTAATAAAAACAAGGTGAGGAGAACTTTCTACTGATAAAACCTTAAAATAACTTTCCTAAGGGTAAAGACCATCCCTTCCTCATTTTTAATCTGTTCAACACTTAGCATGTAGTGTTTGTTGAGTACATTCTCTCAACCAAGAATAGTTATAGCTGAGCATAGTTAAAAATGAAGAGGAAATAAAAGCTTTGAAGAATATGCTCTCTGCAAAAAACCTGCTGCTGTTTTACCTGAGACTAAAAAATAATCCCTAGGGTCATAATTATAGCTACCATTTATTGAATACCCACTATGTACCATAGACTTTGCAAGGTGCTTTTTATAGGCACTTTTTATAGTTGATCTCAAAGTTTCACATTAATTTGCAAGAAATAGGTGATTTTATAGATAATGAAGCTTAAGAAAAGTTAGATACTTGTCTGAAGTCATGTAGTTAATAAGTGAGTGATTAAGCTGGGATTCAGTCCTGAAGACTGTTTAACTCCCAAAGCCCATATACTTTCCACTGTGCCAAAATAACCCAACAATTACATAGGGTGCTTACTATGTGTCAGGAAGTGTGGCAAATTTGAGGAAAACCAGAATAAATAATGTATAATGCCTTACCACAAGGAGTTTGCAGCTTGGTTTGGAGAGGAATTATTAAGTGGTGTAAGTAAATTACAAATAAAATGGTATGGAAACAGTTCGTTTGGCTGAGGGAAATAGGACGATTATTCCCTCCAAAGTTTTTTAGCTAAGCCTTGAAAAACAATGGGGGCAGAGTAGGGCATGTATTCAGTAATGGTTAGTGTCCAATGTGCTGAAACCTGATAAGCATAAAAGTATTCTGAGACAAAACTGTAGGCTGATTAAAGCCAGGCTGTGAAAAACCTGGAGTTTCAATCTCTCACTATGTGTGTTCAAGTTAAAATAATCTCTTTTCTAGGTTTTTGTGACCTCCCATTCTCTAATATTTTCCAAGTTAAATCCATTTTACACATTATAGTCAGAGTCAACTTCTGAAAATGGAATGTACAGATTCCCCCGCTCAAAAACTCCTGCAGCTTTCCATATAATACAGAATTAAGTTGATCAAATCAAGCCTATAATTGAAGGTCTATTTTCTGACCTCAGTAATTCATTTCAATCTTGTTTTCTGTGTTATATTTTACTTATCTTTATTAGTCTGCCACTGCTAGTTGCCACAAAAATACGTGTGCTATAATAGAGATATTGAAGAAGGACGTAAGTCTAATTGACCATTCTAGGCTCTCAGCTTCTTTTGGGTAGGCTCTAAGCTTAGCATTATATTATATAGAAACTATTACTCAATAAATTTTTGTTTTATTACTATATACATGGTTGAGATCAGAGAGGTGTAGGTTTATGTGGTAAGACAGATTTATTTTAAACATGCTAAAGTATTCATAGGACACCAAATGAAGAAATATGGTCTTAAAAGTTAGGGGAAGGTCACAAATTTGGAAATCACCCATCTAGAGACAGTGGGTCAAATGAGGAGAGTAATTGAGCTTACCTAGTGAGTACACAGAAGAGAGGTACTTGGATAAGAAAAAAGAAGGCTGGGCGTGGTGGCTCAAGCCTGTAATCCTAGCACTTTGTGGGGGGCCAAGGTGAAGGGATTGCCTGAGCTCATGGATTCGAGACCAACCTGGGCAACTTGGCGAGACCTCGTTTCTACAATAAATCAAAAAATTAGCTGGGCATGGTAGCATATGCCTGTAGTTCCGGCTACTTGGAAGACTGAGGCGGAAGGATCGCCTGAGCCCAGCCGGTTGACACGGGGTGGCCATGAACATGTGCACTGCATTCCAGCCTGGGTGACTGAGTTCCAACTCAAAAAGAAAAAAAAAAAGATAGAAGAAGAAGAAGAAGAACAACAACATCTAAGGGTAGAATGAGAAGGAAAAGCCTGAGGTTAGAAGGTAGATATAGAACTAGAGCAGGGAAAGTTTAGTATCATTGAAGCCAAGAGAAAGATTTGAAGGATCCATTATTCTGTTGTGATGGACTACAATATGAACCTATCTAAAAGCTAATTTTAAAGGCATAATATAAATACAACTGCAGGACCTAGCACAGAATCCTGAAGACAGGGTATAAATAAATAAAGGTTGATGATTGTTGATGATGATAAATTCCCATCTGTCCATTGAGCATGCAAATTTTTTCCAGAGTGCTATTATAATTTAAAATGTGATGACGTAAATGTTACCTTATTTTACACATACCCTAGAAATGTAGAAGAATAAGGAATGAAAAGGGAAATAGAAAATGTATTGCTTATCAAATTGCTTCAATAAAATTGTTGTTGGGCCGGGCTTGGTGGCTCAGCCTGTAATCCTGCGCTTTGGGAGGCCGAGGTGAGTGGAATGCCTGAGCCCGCGGGTTCGAGACCCACCTGGGCAACTTGGCGAGACCTCATCTCTACAATAAATCAAAAAAATTAGCTGGGCATGGTAACACGTGCCTGTAGTTCCGGCTACTTGGAAGGCTGAGGCGGAAGGATCGCCGGAGCCCAGCAGGTTGAGGCTGCGGTGGCTGGGAGCGGCCACTGTACTCCAGTCTGGGTGACAGAGTGAGACTCCAACTCAAAAAAAAGAAAGTATATATATAAAAAAAATTGTTGATGCATATCTTCTAATCTGGCTGCAAATTCTATATATCTGGGGTGCCAAAAAAATTTATACACATTTTAAGAGATCTTATCTGTGTATTACTTTTAGTTCACTGTAATCAGAAGTGTCTGGACCCTATTGGTAACCACATTGCAGAAGTCAAATGTGACTTGTATTCATCTTTTGTTATTGGTATATATTGTTTTATAATTTTAATACAGATTTTTCTTTCTTAAAATGTGTATACTTTTTTGGCATCATCTGTATACATAAAGCAGCAATATTCTAATAGGTGTTATCAAAAGTAACCCATGAGTTTAAATTAATGAGTAATACCTTCAACATTACTGTGTTTTTCTTGCCCAATATAAAACTAATATGACAGTATGAAGCTGGCTAAATAAATTGCAGTACATCTATACAGTAGATTACTATGTAGCTATTAAAAAGAAAGATGAAGCTCTGTGGGTGCTGACATGGATTAGTCTCCAAGATATATTGTTGATTAAAAAAAGCAAAGCTCCGCGCCTTGGGAGGCTGAGGTGAGTGAATCGCCTGAGCCCGTGGGTTCAAGACCCACCTGGGCAACTTGGCGAGACCTCATCTCTACAATAAATCAAAAATTAGCCGGG
>NW_007253572.1:339967-398240 GCF_000164805.1 Carlito syrichta | reverse complement strand
GCCACTGCACTCTAGTCTGGGCAACAGAGTGAGACTCCAACTCAAAAAAAAAAAAACCAAAGTGAATGTAGCAAATTAAGTGAAGTTCATGTATTACATTAATCTATATTAAAAATATGGAAAATAATCTGTATATATGCATAAAATAGTTCCACAAAGATATCCAAGAAATTGATAACATTTGTAAACTCCATAGTTGGGGTGGTGGTGGGTGGGAGGCTGAGGTACACTGGTAGCAGGGAGTTTTTTCACTACTGTGAATCCCTTACATATGAACCTTCAAGTTGTGAACTTTCAAAGATGCAAACATGCATTCACATGCCCAATCATGTAAGTTAGTTCATGTGTCTAGTATACATTGTCAAGTGCTTGCATCCTCTACAGTTGGTTGTGCTTTTGTGTACTTTACTGTATAGAATACATTAGTACAGTATCTTTATTTCAAGCCTAGGATGTCTGGAAGCAAGCGTAAAACAGCAGTGATACAACTGATACTGCTAAGAAGCATCAAACAATACTGATGGAAACAGTCAAAATAATTGAGAGAGTAGAGCAAGGTGAAAAGATGGTAGACGTCACTCATTATTATAACATGAACTGTTCAACTATTGCCATGATTCTAAAGAACAAGGATGAGAACATGGAACATGTGAAGTTTGCTGTGCTGATGATGTTGACAATAATATTAAAGAAGTGTGGAAAAGTGATGGGGGAGATGGAGAAACTTTTCAGTGTATGGATGCAGGATCAGCATCAGCATTAAGTCACACTCAGCTTAATGCTGATTCAAGAGAAAGCTAAAGGTCTTTATGGAGACTTGAAGAGGAAACACAATGAAGAGTCAGAGGGCGCATCTTTTAATGCCAGCTGTGGCTGGTTTAATCAGTTCAAGGGTAGAGCCAACCTTCACAACTTAAAAGTAAGTAGCAAGGCACTGAGTGCAGATACAGTAGCTGCCTGGAAATTTCCTGAAACTCATCGAGAAATTATTGATGAAGGTGTGTATTTACCAGAGCAGGATTTTTGTTGTTGTTGTTTTGAGTTGGAGTCTCACTCTTGTCACCAAGGCTGGAGGGGTGCAGTGACGATCCTTCCGCCTCAGCCTTCCAAGTAGCTGGAACAGATGCACACCACCATGCCTGGCTAGTTTTTGTGATTTTTGTAGAGATGAGGTCTCACCAAGTTGCCCAGTCTGATCTCAAGCCCTCGGACCCAGGCAGTCCTCTTGCCTTGGCCTCCAAAAGTGCTAGGATTACAGGTTGAGCCACCGTGCTAACTGCTGTTTGGTGGCAATGCTTCTGGTGATATGAAGCTGAAGCCTCTCTTAGTTTATCATTCAGAGAACCCAAGAGCCTTTAAAAACATACCCAAGGACTTTCTTCCTGTTGTATGGAAGAGTGACCTCAAATCCTGGGTTACACAGGTCATTTTCTAGGAATGGTTTTTTCACCATGTTTTCCCACAGTTACAGAAATATTGCTTGGAGAGGGGCATCACATTCAACATTCTTTTGCTGCTTGATTATTGCATCTGGCCAGCTATGGTGGCTCAAGCCTGTAATTCCAGCATTTTGGGAGGTCGAGGTGAGGAGATTGCCTGAGCCCACAGATTTGAGAACAGCCTGGGCAACTTGGTGAGACCTCATCACTACAATAAATAAAAAAATTAGTCAGGTGTGGTAGCATGCATCTGTAGTTCCAGCTACTTTGGAAGGCTGAGGCAGAAGGATCACCTGAGCCCAGCATGTAAACGCTGGGGTTGCGGTGAGCATGCCACTGCACTCCAGCCTGGGCATCAGAGACTCCAACTCAAATTAAAAAAATAAATAAATAAAAATAAAACAGATATATTTGGGGGGAAAAAAAACAACAAAAAACCAAAGTAGTGCATCTGCCACCAAATACTGTGTTGCTCATCCAACCTATGGACCAGGGAGTTATAGCAACTTTCAAGAAATATTATTTATGTCACATTTTTTTTTGTCAGACATCAAAGGCAAATGTTGAATCAGGAGCAACCTTGCAACAATTTTGGAAGGACTGTAACATCTACAAGGCCATAAGAAACATTGATTTTCTTGGTGTGAGGTTATGGCTGTCACCATGAATGGGGTTTGGAAAAACTTTGCCCATAGTTTGTTCACAATTTTCGTGGATTTGAGAAGTTGCATGAGGAGTCCAAAGAGGTTTTCAGAACTTAGTAACCCTCAGCAAGAAGCTGGAGCTAGATCTGCAAGAACAGCTGTCACCAACCTTTTTTGCATCAGGAACCAGTTTCGTGGAAGCCAGTTTTTCCATGGACTGGGTGTAGGGGGGTGGTGGGAGGGGAGGATGGTTTCAGGATGATTCAAGTGCATTACATTTATTGTGTACTTTATTTCTATTATGATTACATTGTAATATATAATGAAATAATTATACAACTCACTTAATGCAGAATCAGTGGGAGCCCTGAGCTTGTTTTCCTGCAACTAGATGATACCATCTGGGGGTGATGGGAGACAGTGTTAGCATCACCTCCTCAGCTCCACCTCAGGTCTTTAGGCATTCAATTCTCATAAGGAGCACGCAACCTAGATCCCTTGCATGCGCAGTTCACAATAGGGTTTACACTCCTGTGAGAATCTAATGCTCCTGCTGATCTGACAGGAGGTGAAGCTCAGGTGTTAATGCAAGTGATGGGGAGTGGCTGTAAATACAGATGATGCTTCGCTCACTTGCCCACCACTCACCTCCTGCTGTGTAGCCCAGTTCCTATGTTCCCCAGGGATTGGGGACCCATGTGCAAGAGGATGACTTCATTGAAATCCCCACTGTGCAACACGAGGGGCTTGCTAATGAAGACATGAGAGACAAGAGGAAGAAGTAACCAAGGAACCGAAAAGATTCAAGACGCAGGAAATGGCAAGGGGATTGTCTTTGTTTGAGGAGGTACTGTTAGTATTTGAGGCACAGGACCTGAACATAGAATAGTACACGAAGGTTACAGCAGCTGTTCAGAATGCAATCCAGTGCTACCGTGTCATTTATGGTGAGAAAAAAAAAAAGAGCTTCTATCCAGACATCACTGAATCATTTTTTTAAGAGGGCAGATAGATTTGAATCCAGCAAGGAACCAGAACCTGTACCATCAACGTCAGGCATAAATGAAATTGCAGCTTGACCTCTGTCTCTTATTGCTGACACTACTTCAGCTGTACTATCTCCCACCTTCTCTCCCTCCTCCAGCCAGTAACTCTCCTTGCCGGTTCACTTGATGTCAGCCCCTGTATGCCAGCTGTGGTACTGTACTGCTATACTTTTTGAGGTACTGTACTATATGATTAAAAATGTTTTCTTTATTTTTTGTGTTTGTTTTTAATGTTTTATTTGTGTGAAAAGTATTATAAAACTACTACCGTATATAGCCAATTGTGTTAGTTGGGTACCTAGACTAACTTTGTTGGACTTATGAACAAATTGGATTTGCGAACATGCTCTTAGAATGGAGTTTGTTCATATGTAGGGGACTTACTTTTTGAATGTTTTGAATTATCTGAATATATCAGTCTATTAAAATTTTAACTGTAAATGAATACACAAGTAAATAAACTTGGATTTAAAAGGTCAGAGTTGACTGGGCATGGCTCATCCTTGTAATCCCAGCACTTTGGGAGGCAGAGGCAAGAGATTGCCCAGGGGTTCAAGACCAGCCTGGGCAACTTGGCAAGACCTCATCTCTACAATAAATCAAAAAAATTATCCAGGTGTGGTGGTATGCACCTATAGTTCCAGCTACTTGGAAGGCTGAGGTAGAAGGATTGCCTGAGTCTTGCCAGGATGAGGCTGTGGTGGCCATGAGTGTGCCACTGCACTCCAGCCTGGGTGATAAAGTGAGACCGGACTCAAAAAAAAAAAAAAAGAGTTGCAAAGATAATCAGATTCACATAAAAATAAAATAATCCATTGGAAAAAAAAGTGGAAAATAAAAGTATAAAGAAGAAATAGAAATCACTCATAATGTCACAGTTCTGAGGTAACCACAGTTAACAATTAAGTTGAATTCCTTCTAATGTCTTTATTCAAATGATTTGGAGGATATTACATTTTGGTTTTAGTACTTTGTTTTTAATGGTTATATTTTAGCTTTTGCTTAATCAAGAGTAAAACAATATCTTAGTGTCTCATCACTCCTTATTTTTGTGAAGAATTTAGAACCTTTGCTTCTGCCATATTTTTCCTTTCCTCACTTCCAGGATAATATAATTTTGTGTTTTAGATACAGATTATTGTTATTGCATACTTTTTATATTACATATATTTCCCATCAATAATATGTTGGCATATGCCTTCAGACTTTTAAAATAATAACTTTATTGAGATATAATTCCCATATTATATAACTCACTTATTTATAGTATTCAATTAAATGTTTTATAATATAGTCACAGAGTTGTACAACCATCACCACCGTCGATTTTTAAAAAACATTTTCATCAACCCTGAAAGAAACCTGGTACCTATTAGCCATCACTCCTTATTTTCCTCCCACCCCCCCCTCAACCCTAGGCAACCACTACTCTACTTCTTGTCTTTATAGATTTGCATAGTCTGGTCATTTCATAGAAATTGAATCATATAATATGTGGTCTTTTGTGACTGGTTTCTTTCGCTTAGCATGTTTTCAAGGTTCATCCATACTGTCACATGTATCAATGTTTCATTCTTTTTTATGGCTGAATAAGATTTCATTTGTATGGTTATCCCACATTTTGTTTGTCCATTCACCACTTGAAGGGCATTTGGGTTGTTTCCATTTCTTGGCTATTGAGAATAAGGAGGCAATGAACATTTGTGTAGTTTTTTTGTGAATTTATTTTTAATTCTTGTGGGTTTAAGTCTAGAAGTGAAATTGCTGGGTCGTGTAGTTATTTTATATTTAACTTTTTTAGGAACTGTCACACTGTTTTCCAAAGTGGCTGCACCATTTTACATTCTTACCAACAGTGTATCAAGAGCCCAATTTCTCCATATCTTCCACACTTGTAATGATCTCTTTTTAATTATAACCATCCCAGTGGGTGTGATGTTGCCTTCAGTTTTGAACTAAATCTGCGTAGTTTTGTGACAAAAGAGGAGGTATGCAAAACACCAACTATATTAATGAATACACACACACAGAGCGAGAGAGAGAGAGAGAGAGAGAGAGAGAGAGAGAGAGAGAAGAAAGATACAATCTTATTAATCTGTACTGATAGTTCTCCAACTTTAGTGTACATTAGAATCACCAGAAAGACTTTTTGTTAAAGCTTAGATTTCTGGTCTCTACACCAGAGTTTCTGATTTGGTAGGTTTGTGATGCGTCCCAAAATTTACATTTCTAACAAGTTCCTAGACACTACTGCTGCTGGTCTGAGGACCACATTTTCAGAACGACTGACTTGACAAACATGTTGGTTGGTAATGCTTACTTTATGCCCAGTTTATTCCTTAAGTGCTTTACATATGTTTGGTTCTATTATTATCTCATTTTACAAATGAGGAAACAGGCATATAGAGGTTATGTAACTTGCCCAAGATCACATTCCTAAAACCAGTGGAGCTGATGGCCTTGTCTTGCTCCAAGTGCTTATCTTCTTAATCACTGTGTTATGCTGCTACAGAATTACTCATGGTGTATGTGAGTGAAAACTTAAAAATAATTCATTTCCTGCAAATTTAGGATGCTTACCTTCATGAAAGGAGAATTATTTTCTTGCAAGACTGTAGTCTAAAATACAAAGTATTCCCTCCATGTGCTTGTGCCAATTAATTAATTTCTGTGCCCAGTAATTAATTCTTAAAATACTTTTATATTTAAGATTTAGTTTTTTTTTTTGAGTCAGAGTCTCAATTTGTCGCCCAGGTGGCACACTCGCAGTTACTGCAGCCTTGACCTGCTGGGCTCAGGTGATCCTTCCACCTCAGCCTTCCAAGTAGTTGGTACTACAGATGTGCGCCACCATGCCCAGCTAATTTTTCTTGATTTATTGTAGAGACGAGGTCTCTCCTAGTTGTCCAGGCTGGCCTTGAACCCCTGGGCTCAGGCAATCCTCTCACCTCTGCCTCCCAAAGTGTGGGGTTGATAGGTGTGAGCCACCGTTCCCCAGCAAAAATCTAGTTTTATGTAATATAGTACTGATGCGAATTATAATTTTTATACTAAATAGTGTTGTTGTCTATCTAAGTAGCTTTGAGACCTCAGAGAGTCATTGACATTCTTTGGGCCTCAAGTTTCTTCATCAAACTATGCTTCTATGATTTGAACTTAGTTGTTACAAAATTCAAATAATGACAATCATTTCTTAGTTGATGGGGAAAAATTGAGTAGATGAAATTTTCCCAGTTTTAAGATTTTCTCCCTTAAAATGTTCTCAACTTTAGAAAAGTTACTAATAGGAAAACTTAGAGTTAGTCATATTTTGTTTGACAGACTTTTGTGTTTGTGGTTGTGTTTTTATGTGGCATACATATACATTACTTATATTAAGACTTTTTAAATTAGTTTTTCCTATTTAATGTATCAGTATTTCATTATGCTTTTATCATTTACTAATGTTCTATGATTTAAACTGGTCTGAAGTTTCTAAATTTTGTACTACCTCAAATATTTTCTGACACACCTTGATTTTTTTTTTTTTTTTTTAAGGCAAGATTTATTGAGAGGGCAGTAAAGCTCCTACAGTGGGAGGGGACCCGAAGGGATTGCCCCCACCTTGATTTTATTAAGGTATAGAAAACTTTACTAAACATTTCTGGGGGATACATAAGAAAGAGACACCATGTTTTTTGCCTTCAAGGAATTTGAAATTTATTCCTAATCAAACTG
This sequence comes from Carlito syrichta, assembly GCF_000164805.1. NCBI lineage: Eukaryota > Metazoa > Chordata > Mammalia > Primates > Tarsiidae > Carlito > Carlito syrichta. Next base: position 391,394 of record NW_007253572.1, on the reverse strand, counting down.
TTCACTTTACTAATTAGTAAAGTCAGTTTTTGCTTTGTTTAAAAAACAAATACTGTTTTATTACTTTTCAGTACATTATTTACATACTTTTAAAAAATCCACATATATAGAATTATATTTAACTACTTATACTTGTATTATGTAAATAGTAATTTTAATGTATAATATCCCAAATTGTAAAATCATGTTTCTCATGTAAACATAAAAAGAACATTAGTCAAAATGTTAAGTGCCAAAGGTTTTAAGCCTACTTGTTACAAATTTGAGTACATAAATGAATTTTGACTGTTATTTTTTGAAGATTGTGTTTCAGCATTTCTAAGGAAAAGTAGCCAACAAAGCTTCTTATTAGCTATTTTAACTGCAATAACTTTGTGCGTGACATGTCATTATTTTAGAAATAAAGGCATCTTAAATGGGCACATTAAATCACCACCTATAGAAGAAATCCAGGTCAAATATTTTAATTCTCTGAATTATAGGAAGTAGCCACTCTGTATGGGAACTTAGAAGTCTGCTTGTACACGTGTCATGATGAATGAAATATATTTCTTTAAATTGTTGTTTTGTTTTAAAAAAGAAGCAGGCATGGAGGATATTGGGGTGTTGAGGGTGGGAAGAACTCAAGACTACAAAGGAAATGAAGCCTGGAACATCAGTGCAGCAGAGCAGTCCTGTCCTAGCTGTTAACATTTAAAAAGCCCTTTCAAGGACTAAAGAAATAAAGGCTACAAATGTCTGGAGCTTGAAGTGGCTTTTATACTTTTGAACCTGTTATAAAAGCTTTTCTTAGAACTCTCCTTCCTCCCCCTCTCACAAAACAAAATAGTTGGGGGAAAAAAAATTAAACAGGAAAAGACCAGATAGATGTAAAGGATGTTGCTATAGCTTATTTTAAATTTCTGAACCAGACAAAAAACTTTGAGAAAAAAAGAAAGAAAAAGAGGAAGAGTCGCCATATTTTAAAGTCTGAAGGAAACAAAATATCCTTGAGTTCTTGCGAATTGCTAGTAGCTCAAATGTAGGTGCATTTCCAACAGGAATCAGTCTTGGGATCCTTTTGCTCCTAAGCTTGTTCACAAACAAGCTGCAAGAAGTAAAAGAGGATAATGTGTATTGAGATTATTTTGTTTTTAATACTGTATTTGATGGAACACAAATGTTCTATTTCTGTCTTTGTGAGTTTAAAAAAATATTCAAAGGACATGGATTACCAATTCTTGTAAAATTCCTCACCAAAAGGTCAAGTATGACTTTCCTTTCTTGTTTTATAATTTCATTATTTTATTATAACTGAGATGGAAGAATGAATAACTGACATTTGGTGACTTACAGCTTTTTTTTTCTTTTAATGCTTTAAATCATCAAGATTTTGGAGGAAATCCAAGTCTCCCTAATGGTATATAACTCAACTGAAATTGAAAACTTCAAAAGTCTTGAAATGTAAAATGAAAGTTCTAAATTTTAGTCTCACTACTGATATTGATTTGATCTTGGGCAAGTAACCTAACTTCCCAAAGAGACAGACTAGTTTATTCTAAGTCTTTCCCATCTATAAAGCTCTTTAATTCTTTGAGTTTAATAAATGGGAAAGTAATGTTAAGGATAAAATCACCTTTAAAGAAAAAAAAAATCTCAATTTAGCAAAAAAGGCTCCAAATTCTAAATGATGTCTTGTTAGTAATATAAACAAAATTTTAGTATTGCCACAGATTTTTACTTTTTGAATTAATATTTTTACTAAAACATAATAGGCATACAAAAAAGTACACAAATCCTAAGTGTAAATAGTTCATTTATCACAAGGTGAACATATCTATGTAACTAACCACTGCCCAGGTCAAAAATAAAACATTTTCAGTGACCTTGAAAGCTTCCCTCCCTCCCAATTACTACCTCCACTTACTCAAAGGTATATCCTAACTTCTTAGATCATAAACTACCTTTTTCTGTTTTTGAGGTATGTTTAAATAGAATCATACAATACATATTCTTTTATATCTAACTTCTTGTATACAATATTTGTAAGAATCATTACTGTTATTACATAGTAGTAGCAGTGTTCATTTTATTTCTGTATAGTATTCCATTGCATGAATTCACTTGTTGATGGGTATATGCGTTGTTTTCAGTTTTTGTTTGTTTGTTTATTTGTTTGAGTCAGGGTCTCACTCTGAGACCCAACCTGAAGTGCAGTGGCATGATCATGGCTCACCACAGCCTCGACCTTCTGGGCTCAGGAGATTCTTCTGTCTCAGTCTCCCAAGAAACTGAGGCTACAGACATGTGCCATCATGCCTGGCTTATTTAAAAAAATTTTTTGTAGAGACTAGGTCTCACCATGTTGCCTAGGTTGATCTCAAACTGCTCGGCTCAAGCAGTCCTCCTGCCTTGGCCTCGCAGAGTGCTGGGATTACAGGTGTGTGTGACCACGCCCAGCCTTGTTTCCAGTTTTTAAATTAATACTGTTATGAATAATGCTGTCATGAACATTTTTGTATGCTTTTTAAATGCAAATGTGCATGCATTATTGTTGGGTATATGCTTAGGAGTAGAAAATAATGCCAAAAGTTTTTCCAAACTACTTATACCAATTTATACTTCCACTTGGTCAGACCATAGAATTTTAACAGTTCTGTTATGACTATATAGAAATATAATGTGAGCCACATATGTAAATAAAAATTTTCTAGTAGCCACACCCCCCAAAGTAAAATGAAGCAGGTAAAATTAATGTTTTTTTTTCTCTTTTTTATTTTAAAGATGTGGTATATAAGTCAGGATTGGATACATGAGTGGTATGGTTCAGATGAAGTTTGGGCTTCCCATTGGACCTCACTTTGAAATTAATGTTAGTAATGCATTTACTATAGTCCAATATATCACAAATAGTATCATTTCAATGTGTAATTATTATAAAAATTACTAATAAGATATTTCACATCCTTTTGTTGGCACTAAGTCTTTAAAGATACAGTGTATATAGCATATCTCAGTTAGGGCTAGTCCCATTCTCAGCACCCAGTAGCCACAGGTGGACAGCACAGGTTTGGGCTTTCTGTGGGAGAATGGGAGAGTTCTCCATGTTGTAAAGTATACATGATTTACGAATGCTTTTATCAGTATTCTACTGTAATGCATTCTCATATTAGGTTAGTTTGTGGTTGACATAGGATTTTGAGTTTCTAAAGTGAATAGGAAAGGGCTCTGAACTACTGACATTCATTTTTTGAAACTTTGCCAACAGGACTATTTTGCCACATTCTAAATAACAACTTTAAAATCAGAGACTTGAAATCTATAGAAGTCCAGTATATTCTGAAGTAATTTGCATATTCTAATGAGCAACAGAAAGAGACACATCTAGTGGACATAAAAGACCCAATGAAAATTAAAAGACATAACATTTGGAACAACAGGTAGGTAAATAACAAAGTATTTATAATAACTGTGAAAACTTTATTGAGAGAAAACCAATGAGCCTGACAGATTGTATGAAAATAACTTTGAAAGTTTAGCATTGTAATTTTAGGGAAGTTGGAAATCAGTCAAAAGTTTCATAAAAGCAGATTTTCATAAAACAATACTGTACATAATTTCTTGTTCACCGGGATAGTCTACATAAACCTATTAAACTATAATATAGCTGGGAGCAGTGGCTCAAGCCTGTAATGCCAGCACTTTGGGAGGCTGAGGCGAGAGGATTGCGAGTTCAGGGGTTTGAGACCAGCCTGGGCAACTTGGTGAGACCTCATCGCTACAATAAATAAAATAATTAGCTCGGCATGGTGGTGTATGCCTGTAGTTTCAACTACTTGGAAGGCTGAGGCAGAAGGATCACCTGAGCTCAGCAGGTCGGGGCTGTGGTGGCTGTGAGCATGCCACTGCACTCCAGCCTGGGCAACAGAGTGAGACTCTGACCCCCAAAAAAGAACAACAAAAAACTATAATATAACTGAGGTACATATTATTTGCAGTAAAATATTGTTGCAATGCTAAAAGTAAAATAATTTATATTTTATTGTTTCTAATATTTTTGAAAAACTATGAAGAATTCTTTAGAAGATGAGGAAGAAGGTAGATAGAGACAGCTGTTTTTAAGGACTAAATTATGATAGAGATTTTTTTCTAACTTATGCAAATTAAAATATATTCATATGAAGATAGAATTGTGTATGTGGACAAGTTGGGATGGGGCGAATGTGAGACAGGGAAGAAAAAAAGTTTTTGGCAAAGAAAAGTTGGATCAAAGCTTCCCTCATTGGTCACCAGGTGACAGCAGCAGCTCGAGATGGATAGCTACCTGATTTGCACTCTGGAGGAGTGGAAGGAGCTAGAAGGCCATAGGCAGTTATGACAAGTAGACTGTATTGCTTCATGGATTTAGTAAACTGATACATAGCTAAATGCTTTTGCAGACCAGTGATTGGATTCTGGAAGCAGGCAGTATAGGATTCCTGGGTTTGATAGTTCCTTCTTTTATTTTTTATCCGTGGTTATTCTCAACTGTAGAGACTTTGCTTGGCTTCTTGTTTAGTTTTAAAATTGTACAAATTTGGCCAGGTGTAGTGGCCCGTGTCTTGTAATCCCAGTACTTTGGGATCCCAGAAGTTCAGGACCAGCCTGGGCAACATGACAAGACCCCCCCATCTTTACAATAAATAAAAAAATTAGCCTATCGTGGTGTCCTGCGCCTATAGTTCCAGCTCCTTGAAAGGATGAGGCAGAAGGGTCACCTGGGCTCAACAGGTAGATAGAGGCTGCAGTAGCTGTGATCATGCCACTGAACTCCAGCCTGGGCTACACAGTGAGACTCCAACTAAAAAAAAATATTGTACAAATATTATATGTGTATGCATTTTAGAGTTACAGGCTATCAGGGAAACTTACAATAAGTTTTTAGGAACAACGTATGATTTCTCTAAAGAAGAGTATTTTAAACGTATCATCCATATGAAATAAAATGTTTATTTTGTGAAGTAAATGATTTATGTAACATAAAATAGAGAACCATTGTCTATGTTTTCAAATTGTCCTTTAAAAACAATAATGTGAAAGATTTTGGTTTATTTATTTATTTTTAATATTTTATTTTAAGGATGTGGGGTACAGTTTAGGATTAGGTATACAAGTGGACATCATGCAGGTAAAGTTTGGGCCTCCCTTTGGTCCCCACTTTGCCTGGTTTGAGATCAAGTACTCTTATTGATTTTATGTGTCCCCTCTCCCCCACCCTGGCAGTATCCCACTACTGCCAATCCCTGTGAAAGATTGTGGCAACCAAATGCATTGTGTCCTACTGTTATAATTGTATTTTTTTTCTTTCCCAATGTTATCTGAATTTGTAAATGGTTGCTAAATTTTTTACTGGTGTTTTTTCGCCACCTCACATTTGCAGAAAATTTCTTAGGCATATTTTTGAGTGGGACTGTCAGCAAAAGGCAATGTGTTACATAAAAAAAAGCCTGAATCAGAAGTCAGAAAGTCTGGGGTCATTGTGGTGCCGTTACTTATTACTGTGTGACCTGAGGCAAATAAATTGCCTTTCTGGATCTAAGTTTTTCCATTGTAAAATTACTGGTTTGGACTAGGTGATTTCTAAGATCCTTTAAGGTGGCAGCATGATAAGGTGGAAAGAACATTGGTTTGGAATCAGTCACACCTGGCTTTCACTCATTCAGCAACAATTTATTGAGAGCTATGTTGTGCCAGGCATGAAAAATGTAAAAATTAATAATATAAGCAATTTAGTTAATTAGTCTCTGCCTTTATGGTGCTTATTTATTTATTTTTGTTTTGTTTTGAGTCAGAGTCTCACTCTGTCACCCAGGCTGGAGTGCCGTGGCATGCTCACAGCCACTGCAGCCTGTACCTGCTGGGCTCAGGCTATCCTTCTACCTCAGTCTTCCAAGCAGCTGGAACCACAGGTGTGCACCACCATACCCGGCTAATTTTTTGATTTATTGTAGAGATGAGGTTTCTCCATGTTGCCCAGGTTAGTCTTGAATCCATGAGATCAGGCAATCCTCTGGCCTTTGCCTCCCAAAGTGCTGGGATTACAGGTGTGTGCTACCACGCCCGGCCTATGGTTCTTATATTCTATTTTGGTAGACAACAGAAAGATAAATATGTAAAACAATTACAAAATATAATAAGTACCATAAGGAGACAAACAAGGAACTCTGATATTATGGTTTGTGATTGTCTCTTTGAGGTCGGATGGATGGCTAACTAGGTAATTAATGAGGGAAGTGTTTTAGGTAGAGGGAACAGCACGTGAAAAGACATTGAGGCCAGAAAGATCTCAGTGTATTCTGAGTACTGAAAGAAGAGCGGTGCGTATTAGAATATAGTGAAAAGAGGGGGAAAAGGCATAAGACGAGTTTGGGAGGATAGGCAGAGATTTTAGATCATGATACGGAGTTTGGATTTTATCGTTAAGTGCCGTATTAAGATTTTATCTTAAGTAAGCCATTATAAGGTTTTTATGATTCTGATTTGATGTTTTAAGTTTACTCTTATTACAGTATGGAGAATGGATTAGAGGAGGTCAAGGAGGAAGCTATTGCATCGTCCAGGTGAGAAATAATGGGCACCTGGGTTTAAGTAGTGGAAATGGAGAGAAATGGAGGAATTCAAAATACATTTTAGAAGTAGAAACAACAGGACTTGCTGATGGATTGGATACTGGGGATGAAAGAAAAGGAAGAAATAAAAAATGGCTCTTAGATTTTTGGTTTGAACAACCGATGGACAGGATTCCTGTTTACCTAGATTGGGAAGATGAACAGATTGGGGTGGGAGGTGTCATGATTCCTTTTTTAATTTCTTCTATGGATACATGAAGTTTATAATGCCTTTGAGAAATGGAGGTGGAGATGTCAAGAGACAGAGCAGATAAAACCTGATAGTCAAACCTGAAGCTCATGTAAGTCAGAGCTAGAGATATATTTATGTCTGGGAGTCACCGAAATAGGGATGGTATTTTAATCCATAGGAATGGATGAGGTCATCCAAGAAAAGAGGTAAGTCTCAGAGGGCTCTGGCCTGAGTCTGAGGAACTCTAGAACTTATATGTCAGGTAAAATAGGTAGATTCAACAGAGGAGGCTAAGAAGTAGACACTCTCAGTGAGGATGGAATAAACCAGGGGATATAGTATTTGGAGACCAAGAGAAGTCAGAGTTTCAAGAAGAAGGGAGTTGTTGATTGTGTTGAATTTTGATGAGAAGTGAAAATAAGCATAGAGAAATGACCACTAGATTTGGCAACATTTGATTTGAGTTCTGACTCTGCTACTTACTAGCTGTGTGACCTTGAACACTTCATTTCACATCACTGAGTCTTAGTTTTATGTTCTCAAAAAGGAATGACAATACTTGTTACACATGATTATTGTAAGGATTAATGAACTAACATATGTTTACCTGAACAGTACCTGATAAATATGGTTCAGCTGATAGTAATTCTTTTCTTTTCCAGTTTTGTGACACCTTTTGAAACTTTAAATAGAGTGCACCTATTTAATGAGGTGTATCCTTTCTTTAGTGTTTTTTATTTATGTGTGTGTGTTTAAAGATATTAATTTGTTTCTGAAAATTCTGCTGTAGAGTGAAAAGCTTTAAAATAGAAAATATCTTTATTAATTTTGATAGAAAAAAATGTAATGCATTTTATACTATACAAACCCAAGAGACTCAATCTCTTTTCACAGCTAGAAAAAGATGTCATTTGATGAACAATGAAAACAAGGCTAAATATGTAATAAATAACATTTGAAAGTAAATAAATGTAGATTATGCACAAGCTATAAAGTAATAGAAGTTGATTGTGTTTGCTGAAGGAAGAAAAGAAACATTGATAATGGATGGCTGATAGAGGAGGAATGTGAGGTATTCATTATTTGGAAGATGGATTCTTTTTTTTTTTAAGAGACAGGGTCTCACTTTGTCACCCAGGTTGGAGTGCAGTGCAGTAGTTTGATCATAGCTCACTACAGCCTCAAACTCCTGGGCTCAGGCAATTTTCCCACCTTAACTTCTTAAGTAGCTAGAACTACATGTGAGTGCCGTCATGTGCCACTAATTTTTTATTTTATTTTAAAGAGATGGAGTCTCGCTGTGTTGTCCAGGCTGGTCTCAAACTCCTGGCCTCAAACCATTCTCCCTCCTTCCTTCCAAAGTGTTGAAATTACAGGTGTGAGCCACTGCACCTGACCTAGAAGGTGCATTCTTTCTGCACCCTTTTCCCCACCAATTTTTTTTTTTTTAACATTTTAGGGGCTTATGATTATCTTGCCTTTGCATAAACTTAAAGTTATGATACAGAAAACTACTTTTATAGTTGTATAAGATGCCACCTTTTTATTCTATATTGACAGTGCCACATATTTTGGGTCATTTAAACACGGCACATAATGCAGCTTTTTCCAGATGATACTCTCTGACTACAAATGTGTTAAGTAAATTTAGTATTTTGCCTGAAAGTAATGTCAAGACATCACATCTTATAGTGCATTTATTTAGTTTTTTTTCTTGTGTGTGTGTGAAAAATTTGTTTTTCTGGAAAAAAAAAAGTTTTCTGAAAAGTGATAAAACTTGTCAAGAGTGATTTCATTTAATTTTTGGATTGGGGTCTCACTCTGTCACCCAGACTGGAGTGCAATGGTGCATTCATGGCTAACTGCAGCCTTGAACTCCTGGGCTCAAGTAATCCTCTCTCCTCAGCCTCCTAAGTAGCTGGAACTATAGGCACGTGCCACCATGCCTGGTTACTTTCTTTTGATTTAAATTTGTTTTTTGAGAGCAGAGCCATTTTAAACTAATAATTGCTATTTGCTCTTAAGTCCTTATTTACTGATCGTTTACTCCATGCATGGCTGTTAAGATTTGTGAGGGTAACAAAATATTTATCATTTAATGAGTAGCTTTTAGCAGGCAGAATCTTCAGGTAATTCTTAATTGTAAAGAGAAATAGTGAAAAGGCAAAAGTCATTTATTAGTAGCATCTCTCTCTAATAATGTAACATGCTCCCTTAATTGAACAAAAGTTGAAAGCATAATATACATTACTGAAAATGAGAGATTCTATTACAAAAAATTGTAGTTATATTTTTAAACTATGTGCTTTAATTTATTAAAAAATTATTTTTAGTTGGCATATATACCCCTAAACTGGCAAATTGTCTTGTGGGAAATCATAAGGCCACTTTGGCAGATGTGTAGGAATATGGATGCACCAGAGGACCACTGTCTAGGCAGGTTGAATTTCTATTCCATGCTGAGCTTATACATCTAAGGCACATGTATTTCTTGGCAGAAATCTGAATTTTCTGTTGAAAGGCTTGTCATAAACAAGCATAAGATCAATGAATTCCAAGGTTTCCTTAGGTCTTTGTGCCTTAAGTATCCATGTATAACTTCTATTGGCATGATACTTTCAAAGGAAATATGTCTGGTAAATTAATTGTTTATTCTTTCCAAACTATAAAGTTGCTATATGGTAGTTTTAATAAATGACTGTGCAACTGTTATTACTGGTTGCTGTTGGGCATACCTTGGTCCCAGAGCAGTAGCATGTGCAAATTGAAAATCAACTCAGAAGATGTTCTTACACGGAGATTACAAACAGGCTTAATTCTGTTTTGCTCTGATTATTTTCTTTTTTTATTGATATTAGATTTATTTCCCAGTTTTGTAGCCTATCTGATGAAGGGTTTTGTAGGCATCCCTAAACCTGAAAAAGTAGATTCAGATGAACTCAGGGGCATTCTTTACTTTGCTGAAAGTAATTCTGTGTAGCTTACTTCAATTTATTTACTTTTTTCTCCAGAATTACTGTAAAGGTTTTCTATTTCACTCATTACAGCACAGTGTTTTTCACATTTGAATAGACTGCATCAACATGAATTCTTTATAAGGACCTTAAAAACAAACTTTGCCAAGTCCCAGAATACAGAAGTGAATTCACATCCCAATACTCAGCTGCCTCATGAATAAAGGAGAGCTTGTGCCTGACACTTTGAAGCTGTAGCTGTTAAACCATACAGAATATTTACCTCAATAAATCATTATAAGAAACTAAGGTACAATTATACCCACAGAGAAAAAGAATTCAAAACACTGATTTATGTGTTTCAGTGCCTGTTCCCTTTCCCACCATGTTTTGAATTTTATGCATGTTTGTCATCTTTGGCTGCTCCTATGTATCTTTAAACTAATGGGTTCTGCTTTGTTTTTTTTTTTAACATTCTTCATTAAGTTTGTTATTTTTCTTTGACACATAGACATGATTTGCATAGTGTACTAAGTTTTACATTTAAAATTAACTATATCTCATTTCTTAGGGCTGAAACAAGACATGGAAAAAGTGACTAATTTATTTAAAATAAAACATTGACTTCTTTGCTTAATTTGTGAGCATTTGAACTGAAATTCCATATTAAGGATTTTATTTGGTGTTTATTTTGGAGTACTACTGGGAAAGAGTGAAGAACAGGCTTATAAATAGGAAATAGAGTACTGCCTTTACCATCCATTATTGAACTGTTTTGCTTAATTAAAGTGATAATAGCATTATGGAAAATATATTTGTTCTTCAATGTATGTTTTTCCATTCTAAAGGTGAACACAAAATTCAAAAGCAAAAATAAATCAGTAACAAAGAGAAAGGAATGATAGTGAACCTGACAAAGAGTCATGCAATATGCAGATAGGAGAATTTTTGCCTAAAATAATTTATTATGGCCATTCAAGTGTAGTAGAAAAAAGCGATCTTTTTGGTATGCTATTGAAAGAAGATATAAAGTGTTTTAAAACAGCTACATAATTTATCAATAAGAATAAAAATGTTTTACTTCATTGATTTAATTTAAAGCAATTTAATTTTTATAATCTTTAGAAAAACCAAAGTACATACTATCTTTAAGCCTTATCAGTAGAAATCAGGGGTTGGATTTATTTTATTTTTTGTTGTAGAGTTGTGGGGTACATGTGAGGATTTGCTACATGAGTAAATTGCATGCAGGTGAGGTTTGAACTTCTAATGAGCCCCCTCTCCTCAGTAGTAGACACAGTACTCAATGGGTGATTGTGTCCCTTCACCTCCCTCCATTAGCTGTGCCCAGCAGCAGTTGTTCCTGCCTGTGTGCTCAAGTGTCCAATGTTTAGGGCCCACTTATGAGTGAAAACATGCGGTTTCCCGTTCTTTGTTTCCCGTTCTTTCTTTGTTCACTTAGAAAGATGGTTTCCAGCTGCATCCATATTGTTTCAAAAGACATGATTTTATTTTTCTTTATACATGTGTAGTATTCCATGATGTATATATGCCCCATTTTCTTTATCCAGTCCACTTTTTTTTTTGAGTTGGAGTCTCACTCCATCTGCCAGCCTGGAGTGCAGTGAGTGTCATGCTCACCACTACCCCGGCATCAACCTGCTTTGCTCAGGCAATCCTTTCATCTCAGCCTTCCAAGTAGCTGGAACTATAGGCGTGTGCTACCACACCCAGCTAAGTTTTTGATTTATTATAGAGATGAGATCTCACCAAGTTGCACAAGCTGTTCTCGAACCTGTGGGCTCAGGCACTCCCCTCGCCTTGGCCTCCCAGAGTGCTGGGGTTTACAGGCTTGAGCCACCGTACTTGGTCCCAGTTCACTTTTGATGGGCATTTGCGTTGGTTTCATGTTTTTGCTATTGTGAATAGTGCTGCAATGAAAATATGTGTGTAAGTGTCTTTTTGGTAGAGTGATTTATGTTTCTCTGGTTATACTATCAGAAATGGAATTGCTGGATTTATAATAGCCCAATTTTTAGTTCTTTAAAAAATGATGCTGGTAATTTGATAGGGATTGCATTGAATAGAATGGACATCTTGAGATACTGATTCTTCCAATTCATGAGCATGGAATGTTCTTCCATTTGTTTGTGCCATCCTTGATTTCTTTGAGCAGTGTTTTGTAGTTCTCATTGTAAAGGTCTTTCACCTCTTTTGTTAGGTGGATGTTGAAGTATTTTATTTTTTCTGTGGCTGTTGTGAATGGGACTGCGTTTTTTATTTTGTTCTCAGTCTGCTTGCTGTTTGTGTATAGAAATGCAACTGTTTTATGCATGTTAGTTTTGTATCCTGAGGTTTTACCAAAGTTGTTTATCAGTGCAGGGTTTTTGACAGACTCTCTAGGATTTTCTAGGTATATAATCGTATCATTTGCAATGAGGAATAATTTGACTTCCCGTTTTCCTATTTGTATATTCCTAATTTCTTTCTCCGCCTGATTGCTCTGATTGGGACTTCTAGTACCATGTTAAATAGGAGATATAAGGATGGGCATCCTGTCTTGTTTCAGTTCTTAGGGGAAATGATTTCAGCTTCTGCCTTTTAAGCATAATATTGACTACAGGTTTGTCATAGATGATTCTTATAATTTTGAGGAATGTTCCTTTGATGCCTAGGTGTTTGAAGGTTTTTATCAAGAAGAGATGTTGGATTTTACCAAATTCTTTTTCTGTGTCCAATAAGATAATCATGTAGTTCTTGGTTTTACACCTGTTTATGTAATGAATTTCATTTATTAATTTACGTATGTTGGATCAGAGGGGCTGGATTGATTGAAGTTACATGATCAGTTTGAATCAAAGAATTGTACTTTTAAGCAATGTAATATTATGTGAATGTTACTTCTTTTATCAATCCTTGTGAAATTGTGGATTAGAGTCAGACTTTTAATGACTTCTTTAAGCATTAGTGCTTATAAGACTTCTCTTGTTTCATCTTTTCTAATGGGAGGAAAATGAGAAGGTATATAGGTTGTAGGTTCTCTGGGATCCTGAGATCTTCCTTTTCCCCAGTTCTGTAATACTGCAGCCTGTTTATTTCCTTCCAATCACTAATCACAATCTATAATTATTTTATTTATTGTGTATATTGTATCTTCTTAACAAGAACTTTATGCAACAAGGATCTGGTTTATCTTATTTAATATTATATTCTCACTGCCCAGACGGTTGTGCTTGGTGCACAGAATGTGCTTAATAAATATTTATAGCCGTGCTCGGTGGCTCAGCCTGTAATCCCACGCCTTTGGGAGGCTGAGGTGAGTGGATTGCCTGAGCCTGCGGGTTTGAGACCCCCCTGGGCAATTTGGCAAGACTTCATCTCTACAATAAATCAAAAATTAGCCGGGTGTGGTTGTGCGTGCCCTTAGTTCCAGCTACTTGGAAGGCTGAGGCAGAAGGATCGCCAGAGCCCAGCAGGTCGAGTCTGCAGTGGCCAGGAGTGGCCACTGCACTCCAGTCTGGGCGACAGAGTGAGACTCCAACTCAAAAAAAAAAAAAAAATTTATAGAATAGAATAATGAAGGGAGTCAATCCCCTGTTTGTCTCAACATTTATTTAATATAAGTACAGAGGGGTTAAGGTAAATGGAGTTAGATCTTAAGAATGAATAAACCAAAGTAAGAATGAACCTAAGACAGGAGAAAATTCAAACTGAGAATAGAAAAGAAAACCTAAAACTAGTTATTGAAGAGTAATTTGTCAATTTTTCATGTAGAAGGAAGATTATTTACAATAAAAAGTAATATAGGAAAAGTAAGGTCAACGAAAAAAGAGAAAAGGAAAAAGAAAGAATAAAAAAGCACTACAGTGAAAAAAATTCGTCTGTTCATTTATTTTCTTTCTTTTTTTTTTTTTGAGTTGGAGTCTCACTCCTTCGCCTAGACTGGAGTGCAGTGGCCGCTCCCGGCCACCACAGCCTCGACCTGCTGGGCTCTGGCGATCCTTCCGCCTCAGCCTTCTGAGTAGCCAGAATTACAGGCGCATACTACCACACCCGGCTGATTTTTTGATTTATTGTAGAGATGAGGTCTCGCTGCCCAGGCGGGTCTCGAACCCGCGGGCTCAGGCAATCCACTCACCTCAGCCTCCCAAAGGCGCGGGATTACAGGCTGAGCCACCGAGCCCGGCTGTTCATTTATTTTCAATACATATTTATCAAGAACTAACTATGTGTAAGTAACTATGTTAGGCATTGAGGGTGTTCCCAACATGCTTTTGCTTTTAAGGAGCTTAGCAGAAAGTTAAGATGCATACATTAGTAACAAGGAATAAAAAATGAGAGTCATAAGAAAATTACAAGCAAAATTCTGTGAAAGTTCAGCTAGTCATAAGACTATACATGGCAAATCTATAGGTACAGAAAGTAGATTAATGGTTGTGTAGGGCATGAAGGAAGAAATGAGGAATAACTTAATAGGAGTTTCTTTTTGGGGTGATAAAACTGTTCTAAAACTGTGGTGATGGCTGCACACCTCTGTGAATATACTAAACTCCATTGAATTTAATACTTTAAATGGTTGAATTGTACAGTATATGAATTATATTTCAAGCTGTTATATAAAAAAACTCTATGAGAGGTCTGAAAATTTGTGGGTAAAAGGGGTGAGGAAGGTGGGTATGAGAGGAGATTTTGAAATTAGGAAAGATGGAATGAAGAAACCGTGGGTTTTCGGTGGCAGATAAGAGGGACAATATAAAAGTGTTTTTCTTCTGACTTGAAAATAGGAAATTTCTGGGAGTGAAGGAGAGACGTCATTAGGACTGACAACAAGAGGACACCATGTTTAAAGGAAGAGTGAAAAATCTATACATAAATTTCACTTTAGAGAGAGTCTGCTGTCTGGGTGAGTGAAAGTGGGAATGAAGGTTAAAAACTAGAATGTATTTACAAATTTATACGTCAGAGTACAGGTGGTTGAGGAAAAAGGACAAGAAGTGTAAGAGGGTTAACCAGTTGAGATGAATAGGACCTGAAGGGCAGAAAGAGATGTTAATTATCTATTCTTCTGCCTTTAGTTGTTCTGGCACTAATGGTTTCTTTTCTGATTCTTTTTTTTTGTTTAGCAACTGCACATGGCCAGACACCCAGTGCTTTCCTTTGATATTAGAGTAAATGAGTTGATCAGATCTTAGAATGACTAAGCGATAGTGATGTCAGGCTATTCCTCCCTTCAAGATCTTTCATTTTTTAAAGGGGACTATAAGGAAAAGGCAGTGGCACAAAGATATAAATGATGGAATTTAAACTCGGATTAGAAAGTTTGACTTTCTTCTCTAAGAGGTAGAAGAGAGAGTTTCCTTCATGTCATGTAGGCAAATACTTACTTTATGAGTAGAAGGGATGGAAAGCCAGATGCTTTCTCATTTCTTTCCATTTACTTCATGACATATTTATATATATTTGCTATTAAATAGTGTTTTTAAAAGTTGCCAAGAGTATTTGAATATTCTTGCTAAAAAATTGCTTAAATTTTCCTTACTTTCCAAAAAATGTCCTATAGTTTTATACCCTGGTTTGTCCAAAAGAGCTGATTACTGAGTTGTGTTTTACAAAGTCCACCTTTAATTTGGGTAGAATCCAGTCTAGATTTCTTAATTTATAAAACTGTGCGTTTGGGCATTCTGTAGGAAGCTCTTGAGGTAAATGTAATGCTCTACCTCTTCTCAAGTTGTTACCTGTGTTATTAGGGAGCTTCACTAATCTTTATTCATTCAAGATGTATTTATTGAATACCTGGTGTATGCCTAGTCCTTTGTTAAGAGCCTCAGTTTTCACACATCAACATGAGTATAATAATGCCTACTTTGCAGGATTATTGTGGTTGTTTATGTTAAATGTCTACCAAAGAGCCTGATGCAAAGATGTTCAATAAATGGTTACGCACTTTAAAAATGTTGCTATTATTTGCTTATGTTGTCACTCTGCTCTTTTGCCTTTTGCAATTTTTGCTTTGTAATTAACAATATAAATGTAAGTGGGAGAACAGGGATCATGTCTTGTTTGTTGCAGCACTTTGCACATAGTAGGATTCCACGTATTTTCAGAAAGGAAGCTCAGTGTAATTCTTGAAACAAAGTACATTATTTTTAAGGAGTGAAATGGAGGAGATCATTTTAACTGAATTGAGTATATTTGATTTTAGGCTTCCTGGCAATCCAGAATAAATGAAAATCGTAGTATTGCTATCTAACAAAAGGGAGGCATATGTGTTTCTCAAACGATACAAGCTTTTCTCTATCATTCAACTCTAAAGGGATTTATTTTGTTAATCTTTATGGAACTGATTCTGAGTATAACTGACAGTGCCTTCAACAGCAGATTAGATTTGTTAATTTAGCATAAGAATAGTTCAAAGATAAGAGGTTAAGATGGGAGTTGTATTATAGGTAAGAAACATTAGGGCACTTCACTGGGCTTCATTCATTCATTGAACAAGTATTTATTGAGTACTTGTCTTTGGGAGAAAAATAGAAAATTATAGGTGTAAGAATGTTTCTTGCAAGATATATACTGTTGAGAGAAATGAGAATTCCTCTGTGTTGAAACTCACACATGATGCTTCATGGGTAAAATTTAAAACATAAACTATCAGGTTTAAGCACATTGTGAAAAAAAGATGAAATAACAAACATATAAGCACTAATAAAATGTTAAAGTTAAGTATGTTTTTGATAGGGGAGAGGAATAAAGGCCAAAGATATAATGTTTGTTTTATAGCATTCAAGACAGGCTGGGCATGTCTGTAATCTCAGCACTTTAGGAGGATGAGGTAGGAGGATCCCTTGAGGCCAGGAATTTTGGATCAGCTTGGGCAACATGGTGAGACCCTATCTATACCAAAAGAAAAAAAATTAGTTGGGCATGGTAGTGCATGCCTACAGTCCCAGGTACTTGGAACTGACGTGAAGGATTGCTTGAGCCAAGAAGTTCAAGGTTACAATGAGCTATGATTATGCCACCGTATTCCAGCCTGGGCAACAGAGTGAGTCCCTGTCTCTAAAAGATTTTTTTAAAAAAAGCATTCAAGGAAGTATATTCCCCCCCCACTTTCTAGCTTATATTTCCAGCTTGTATTATGATTAAATACTTTGAGAAACTGAAATATTAAAAAATCTTTGTAATTTAAATAAATGTTTGTAACTAAAACTTATTTTTGGGTTAAAACTTGGCGCAAAGGTCTCTTTCTATCTTGGATAGTCTTTTTCCTTTTTTTTTTTTTTAGTTAGAGTCTCACTCTGTCGCCCAGACTGGAGTGCGGTGGCCTCCACCTCCACCTGCTGGCCTCTGGCAATCCTTCCGCTTCAGCCTTCCAAGTAGCTGGAACTACAGGTGCACGCTTCCACGCCTAGCTAATTTTTTGATTTATTGTAGAGATGAGGTCTCGCCAAGTTGCCCAGGCAGGTCTCAAACCCGCGGGCTCAGGCAATCCACTCACCTCAGTCTCCCAAAGCATGGGATTACAGACTGAGCCACCGAACCCAGCTGGATAGTCTTTTTCATAAAAAATATTCACCAGCCATTTTTAATCAAACAAAAATTTAAAAAAATGTGTGTGGCAATGGCAAGATATTATGCATTCATAAAAAAAATAAAATGTTTTCAGTACCAGGTGTTCTGAGAATCTTTCATGAACTAGTTTACAAGTGTTATTTGGTCATTTAGCATTATGACATATTTTGGGATACCCTCATGGTTATAAATCTATATTTGTAAACTATATATTTTCCATCTAGTGTATCACACTAGTATGGTTTGATCATGTAGTAAAACATATGCTATGCACATACTATGTAACTTACTGAAGTACAAACATATAAGATATATTTTAAATGTTACAGGAAATTCAAATACAACATTTGTCAGAATAATTGTATTATTTACTTGTTAAATGTTCAAGGGAAACTTATTCCTTAAAGAGATATATGGAGAGGAATTTTACACACACACACACACACACACACACACACACACACACACACACACACACAGCATAGGTACTTTCTTTGACATGGACTATTTCAGTTGAGGTGTAAAATACAATATTCAGGATTTTTCTTTCCTTGTTCATAAAATATTATAGTACAACACAGGCTTTCTGAAGGTGTCTGGGACATCAAACACCTTCAGAAGATTGGGGACTAAGGAAAACAAGAAGGCTGGCCAGTGGGCTTGGAATGGGAGTTTTCCAAATTCTCTATGCCCAGAGGAAATGAGAGGATACTAATGGAAAAAAGTGACTGAATTTCAGAGTTAACCAGTGTCCTTGGACTGCAAAAAGGCTTGGAAGAAGAGAGCTCTGAGGTTTGTAGAAGTATCTTCCAATGGTTTGACTGAGGAAATCATACAGAGTAAATTTAATAGTTTACATAGTCTCCAGGTTTTCGCCAAGTAACATCCTCATTACTTGATCATACATGAATGGATGCTTTATTTCATAGTAGTGTTAAAGCAATTTGGATAAATTACGTATTCTAAAAGAGACCAGTATAGGATTTTAAAGAATATATGTAAGCTTTTCTTTAAAATATTAAAGTTCTAGATGACGAGGATTTGGCAGTTTCAATATGAATAGTGGCTGTCAAAATTGCATGAACATTGGTATACATAATAGATGTTTTATGATGAAAAATACTATTAGGTATAATCCATCAATTTTAACACAAATTTGTAAATCATCATTTGTGAATTTTCTCAAATTATTAATAAAATATTTTCTTCAAGCTTTAAGAACACTTTAAAAGAATTAAATAAAATTTCTTTAAACATTAAATTTAGACAAGCTCCAGGAACCAGATAATGAAGTGTGTGTTATTTTAGAAAACTCCCAGTTAGTAACTCTCTTTTTTTTCCTGAAACATGAGCTTTTAATCTTAAACTGCGTGCTCATGTTATTGAATGTTAACACTGACCCAGAGTGCTGAGACTTTCATAGGCCATAAGAGCCTTGTTAAAATTAGGATAAAAGTCAATAATAGGAAAAAAGTCTATATTGCATTGGGAAAGTTTATTCTCTGTTTAGAATTTATAACCTAGGAGGCGGTGATGTAGTATGATGTAGTTAAAGTATAGCTAAAGTGCACTAGGATTGTAATAAGAGACCTGGGCTTTAGTCCTTTGCTCTACATTTGGGAAATCACTTAACTCACTGGGTCTCAGTTTTAGTTGGTTAGTTTTTGAAGAATTCTGTTCTTTTTTAAAAAAGTAAAATTTAGTGTCATCTTATTACTGAGAAGTGGAAAAAAATAAGGTAAAATTTAACATGAAAGGCTACAACATAATAAGTGAATAATAGTTTACAAAATTAGAAAATTCACAAGTAATTTATCAAAGTATTTCGATGAAAGCAAAACATCTATGTCTGTGCTGTCTAGTATAGTTTCCACCAACCACCATGTGGCTATTTAGATTTGTATTTAAATTAATAAGCATGAAATAAAATAGAAATTAGTGTTCTAATCTCAGTCGCATTTCAAGTTCTCGGTAGTCACATGTGGCTAGTGGCCAGACAGATATAGAACTTTTCCATCATGGTAGAAAATTCTGTTGTACAGCACTGACCCAGGTGCTCAGTCAAATTATCTTGATTTCTGAGTCAGTCACAAGGGCATTATAGCTATAACCTATAATTCAGATTTTCCACCATAAATCAGTCTATCATAGGCATGTAGGTTGATAGCTTCCTGGGTCAATTAGAATATTTTTAGACTTGGGACTAATCCTGCAAGTCCAGAGAACCCCCTCGTATTTATTAGTTTTGGGGAAATCCCTTTTATTCCCATAGGTTATAGTGAAGACTGTATATTGGTTGGGACTAAGAAATTCAGATCAAACCAAGCTTTCTTTTGGAAATATATATTTATATATTATCTATTTATGTATATATTTTATTTATTATTTAATTTATGTATACTTCTATCTTCTTCTAAAGGTGATTTAGAGTGTCTTTTCTTTGGAAGATTCTTTTGTTATTTTCCCTAAAGTGACTCGCTTTGGTCAGGTCTATTCAACATATATTTATTAAGTGCCAATTTTTAGGTAAATATAAAAATGCTGGGAATTATTCAGATATTTGAAAGATAATTTCTGCTCTTAAGGAGTTTATGAATGGAAAAAATATATTTTTTGCATCAAAAGTTTAAAAATGCAAGATAATAGAGGTTGAATGTGTAATAAATGGCATAGCAACATATGTATTATAGAATTTCAATGGAAGAGAAAGTTTGTGAGTGTGGGTGGCTGAAAAAGTTAAGGAGGAAAGGGCCTTGAATTGAAATAGGGTATGTTAGAAATAACTTTCCAGCAGGGGAATTCTGTGAGCCAAATATCATATGTGGGAATCAACTAAGGTATGTTTGGATACTGTATTAATGAGGGTAGACTGGGCTTTGGTAACAAATAGTTCTCTCTCTCTCTCTCCTTTTCCTCTGAAGTCTAGAGCAAAAAAAAAAAAAGAGTTCTGCCCCCTTTTCTCTCTACCATCTCTTCTTTCTTCCTTACTCCCCTTGGCCAATTAATTATATTGTATTTTATATATTCTTCCTTTCCAGGGGGCTGTGAATCATTGCCTTTATTTCCAAAAATACTTGATATCCCGGGCACAATAGAACTTTCTTTTCTTTTTGTAGAGATAGGAGATGGAGCTTTGATCTGTTACCCAGGTTGGGGTACAGTGGTGGAATCACTGCTCACTGCAGCCTTGAGTTCCTGGGCTTAAGAGATCTTCCTGCCTCAGCTTCCCTAGTATCTGGGACTACAGGTGTGCACCACTAAACCTGGCAAATTTTTTAAAGATGGATCTCACTAGGTTGTTGATACTGCTCTCTAACTCCTGAGTTCAAGTGATCTTCCTGCCTTAGCCTCTTGAATACCTGGGATTACAGACATGAGCCACTGTTCCTGGCAAGAACTTTATCTCATGTAACAGTCTAAGGTGAATGATTCTGGTTATAAGTGACTTCCTTTCATATAGTGATTCAGGAATTCAGGACCATCCCCTAGATCAGGCTGAAGGGAAGAATGTGGAGAGTACACTTAGTAATTAAAGTTTTGTCCTAGAAATGGCATTTATCACTCATGCTTACTGTTTTGTGAAAGGATTGTATATGCAAAGCAACCTCCAAATGCTAAAGAATCCAAAAGACTGAGATAGACAAATGCAATTTGTTGGTATTGGGTTATTTATTGAGGGAACTTACAGATAGAAGTATGGTCTTGGCGGCCACAAAACAGGTTGATCTCTGCACTGTTATTCCCCAGACCCAGGGTTTATATACTATAGGGAAAAGGTTTGTGTGCTCCAATAAACAAAGGCAACACTTCAGAACAGGTAAAAGTGCTATATGCATCATAACCTATAAAATTTGTGTGATAATATCAAAGTTTCTTTGTTCTTATACCAGGGACAGTAAAGAAAGTAGAAACCAGGAGGCATTCATGGGACTGGGGACTAGTCAGAAGTCAATATGGCGGGTTAGCATCCCTGATGGAGTCATTTTATCTCCACACTTACATTCCGTTGGCTAGGATTCAGTTACATGGTCACATCTAACAGCAAAGGAGGCTGCAAAATGTAGTTTATGTGCCCAGAAGGGAGAAGATCTGAATATTTGGCAATCATCTAGCAGTTTTTACCACAAGTAGCCAATAAAGCTAGCTTGGCTAATGTGGAGGACTAGTACGGGAGAGCAAGGGGAAATAAGGCTGGAAATTTAGCATGGAGTCAGGTTGTGGTGGGCTTTGGCAGTATAAGCAACGAAAGCTTTATTTTATAATCATTTGGGGAAAGCTTTTGTACAAGGGAAAGATATGGTAAAAATGGTGTTTTACAAACATTAATACAGCATCCAGAATGAATTGGAAGAGGAAAAGTTTATTGCAGTAATCCAAGTTTGAAGTGACAAGAACTTGGCTTAGGGTAGTAGGAATGGAAATGATTTGTAACTCACTAGATTTATAACTCATTAGAAAGTATAAAATATGATTATTGATTAGTTTGAATCCCAGGAAAAAGGGAGAAATTAAAGTAGTAGGCAGGAGTAGAATTTTTCTTTCTGTTCTTATTCAAAGGAGTGTGTGTGTGGTATGTGCTAAACCCCTGCTGTTCCCTATTTATCTTAAATAATTCCTTTTCAATCTTTTAGACTACTTAAAGGTCTTCTTAGGACACATGTTAAAAATGGAAGCTCTCTGGACCTTTTTTTCCAGAAATTCTTCTGATTTAGAGGTCTGGGTTGGTGCCCAAGAATGTGTCTATCTTTTTCCAAGCATGCTGAATCATAATGATGCAGGTGATCTGGAGACTATACTTTGAAAACCACTGCCTTAAATATACTTATTTAAATATACTGATGCTTTACTTGTTCTATAGTAAGTGATTGGAATTACTTACTTCTATAGGTTGATACAAGATACATGAGTCTAGTATTTAGGTTCTGAGTAAAATGATCAGCACCACTTTTTTTTTTTTTTTGAGTTGGAGTCTCACCCTGTCACCCAGGCTGGAGTGCAGTGGCACACGCACAGCTACCCCAGTGCTGACCTGCTGGACTGAGGAGATCCTTCCGCCACAATCTTCCAAGTAGCCGGAACTACAGGCATGTGCTACGACGCCTGGCTAATTTTTTGATTTATTGTAGAGACGAGTTCTCGCCAAGTTGCCCAGGCTGTTCTCGAACCTGTAGGCTCAAGCAATCCCCTCACCTCAGCCTCCCAAAGTGCTGGGATTATAGGCTTGAGTCACTGTGTCCGGCCAGCACCATTTTTGGCAGTGTTTTCTCCATTGTCCCTATCCTTTTAGACTATTCGCTTTGTTTCTTCTCCTTTCGGCTCCCTGAAGTGTTGGTATTAAGAATCAGAAGTATTTACTATCCTGTCTCATATTAGTCCAGGTGATTTCTTAGCCAGAAATGTAGTAATAAAAATCTGTTCATTCTATTTCCAAAATTGCATTGTTAAATTTAAGTTTAAATTTAATTTAATTTATTTTTTTTTGTAGAGACAGGGTCTTCTATGTTGCCTACGGTGGTCTCGAACTCCTGGGTTCAAGCAATCCTTCCACCTCAGTCTTTTAGAGTGCTGGGATTACAGTGTGAGTCACTAGACCCAGCCTCAAAATTGCACTTTTTTGGTGAACTGCATTGATATTATTAGGGTGGTATCTGAATTTTGTGGTATTGCTGTGATACACATACTCCTCTAAATATCTCAGTCAGAAAGAAGAGTGCTAAATATTTTCCTTCCCACGTGTGTTTTATCTTCTTCCTTCTTCAAATGCAGAGTATAGTATAGGAAATAGCTTTAAAGATACATATCCAACTTTTAGTAGCTGCACATCGAGGAATGGAATTGGGAAGTAAAGGAAAGAAATGAGGATTTTTACTTTTTATCTTATACTTTATATTTTTCCATACTGTTTTTTGGAACATATGTCAGTTTTAATAACTTGTCATTTCCTTTTTATCCATGATTAAATAAGTGTAATAATAATGTTAACTACTTTTTTTTGGGGGGGGAGTTGGGGTCTCATTCTGTTTCCCAGGCTGGAATATAGTGGCATGACCATGATGATCACAACTCACAATAGCCTCAACCTTCTGGGCTCAGGCAATCCTTTCACCTCAGCATCCTGAATAGCTGGAACTACAGGTATGTGCCACCACACCTGGCTAAGTTTTTGATTTTTTTGTAGAGATAAGTTTTCGCTAGTTGCCCAGTTGAACTTCTGGGCTCGAGCAGTCCTCCTGCTTTGGGCTCTCAAAGTACTGGGATTATAGACATGAGCCACCATGCCTGGCCACTACTATATCGTGCTTTCTGTCTACTAGTTCCTTAGCATGATTTTTAAAAATATTCACAAAAAACCTTTAGGATAAGTTTAAACATTCTCATTTCACATAGGGAACAGATTCAGAGAGTTTATAAAACAAGCCCATGGGCATATTAAGTGGTACAGCAAAGAACTAAATCCAGGTCTCCCTGATCCAAGTTCGTGTTTTTTATGACTACATTATGAAGGTCTTATTCACCCTAAGTCTTTTGGATGGCAGGAAACCTGTTTGGGTGGTAATGATTATTGACCTCCAAGAATCTTTTAAGAATTAAGAAGACCAACCTGGCTGGGCTCGGTGGCTCAGCCTGTAATCCCAGTACTTTGGGAGGCCAAGGCGAGTGGATTGCCTGAGCCCACGGGTTCGAGTCCAACCTGGGTAACTCTGCAAGCCCTTGTCTCTACAATAAATCAAAAATTAGCCAGGCATAGCAGCCTGGGTGACAGAGTGAGGCTCCAACTCAAAAAAAAAAAAAAAGAAAAAAAAGAAAAAAAAAAGAAAAAGACCAGCCGGTAAGAGTAAAGTAATAAGTGTAAATAAGAGGCAAAAGAAAATTCCACAGTCTGTTCTATGACTAGTGTAAGTCAGTCTGGTCATTTGATTATCAGATATTTTTGAATGTGCTTTGTACTTAAAAAAATAAAAATCTGCTATCTAAGGATTGAATACCATAGTCCCTGTGCAGGAAACAATTCAACCCAGAGGAGAGGACTTTAATGAAGGGAACTACCTTCAGAAATGTGGCAGGGTTGGGAAAACCAACAAGAAATTCTGGGGCACCCAGAGACCAGCAACAGAGGAAGCTATTACCAGTCTCAGGCCTGAAGGGACAAGAGGATTGAAATAGTGTTACTGGAGCCTAGACTACATCTTCTTCTTTTTGTTTTTTTCTTTTTTTCCAAGTTGGAGTCTCACTCTGTCGCCCAGACTGGAGTGCAGTGGCACACTCCCGGCCACTGCAGTCTTGACCTACTGGGCTCCGGCGATCCTTCCGCTTCAGCCTTCCAAGTAGCTGGAACTACAGGCACACACTTCCATGCCCGGCTAATTTTTTGATTTATTGTAGAGATGAACTCTTGCCAAGTTGCCCAGGTGGGTCGCGAACCCGCGGGCTCAGGCAATCCACTCACCTCGGTTTCCCAAAGTGCAGGATTACAGGTTGAGCCACCGAACCCAGCCCTTTTTTTTTTGTTAAGAAAAGATATGCATGTTTTATTCAATGTATTAAAAGCCAGCATGAAAAAATAAGATAAAAAATGAATATTCCAAAGGAAAAAATAATAAATTGTAAGGAAGGATAATTCACCACACAACAACAGCCAATATGCAGGTATACAAATTAAAAAAAAATATTTAACCTCGTTCTAGTCATTAAAAAAATCAATGAGATAAATTTTTGTTTTCTAAGATTGGTAAAATGTTTAAGGGTGGATTTTTTGTGTGTGGTAATACTCATATCCATAAGGGTAGTGAAACTTGGCACTATTATACACTGCTTTTAGTGTATAATGTGATAAATTGGTGTAACTTTTAGAAGGTAATCTGGCAATAGATAACACAAGTCTTAAAAGATGTATACTATTTAACCTTTTATCTTTTTTTAAATATATATTTTATTTTAAAGATGTGGGGTACAATTCAGGATTAGGTATACAAGTGGACATCAAACAGGTAAAGTTTGGGCCTCCCTTTGGTCCTCACTTTGCCTGGTTTGAGATCAGGTACCCTGCCCCACCCTGGCAGTGTCCTGCTAATGCCAATTATAGTATTATGGTAGATGTTCAGGGTCCACTTATAGTATTATGGTAGATGTTTAGGGTCCACTTATGAGTGAGAACAT
Organism: Carlito syrichta; assembly: GCF_000164805.1. NCBI lineage: Eukaryota > Metazoa > Chordata > Mammalia > Primates > Tarsiidae > Carlito > Carlito syrichta. The sequence continues at coordinate 365,895 of NW_007253572.1, read as the reverse complement.
GTGGTACTCTGTTGTTTGTTTCTGTGATAGGTCGCTGAGTATTTGACTCTAAAGCCATCCAAGTTGCTGCAAAGTCCATATGTTTGTCCTTCTTTATGTCTGTGTAATATTCCATTATGTACATGTACCACATTTAAAAAATCCAATCTAGTTTCGATAGGCAGCATGATTTGTTCCATGCTTTTGCTATTGAAAATAGTGCTGCAATAAACATATGTGTGCAGGTATCCTTTTTGTAGAATACTTTGTACTGTTCTGGGTGTATTCCCAGAGGGGGATTGCTGGGTCATATGAAAGGTCAGTTTTTAGTTCTTTTAGAAATTGCCGTACTTTTTTCCATAGAGTTTGAACTAGTTTGCATAACCAGCAGTGTAGAAGTGTTCCCTTTTCCTTGCCTCCTTGCTGGCATTTGTTGTTGTTTATTTTATTAATGATAGCCCATCCAGAAGCAAAACCTCAGTTCCTCAACCAACTCATCTTCGACAAAGCCTTCACCAACAACCACTAGGGAGCGGAGGACCTATTCAGTAAATGGTGCTGGGAAAACTGACTGACCACATGCTGAAGATTGAAACAGGACCCCTACCTATCACCGTACACAAAAGTCAACTCTAAATGGATCAAAGACCTAAACGTAAAACTTCAGACTAAGCCAGGCTCGGTGGCTCAGTCTGTAATCCCGCGCCTTTGGGAGGCTGAGGTGAGTGGATTGCCTAAGCCTGCGGGTTCGAGACCCGCCTGGGCAGGCGAGACTTCATCTCTACAATAAATTTTAAAAAAATTAGCCATGCGTGGTAGCGCACGCCTATAGTTCCAGCTACTTGGAAGGCTGAGCGGAAGGATCGCCGGAGCCCAGCAGGTCGAGGCTGCGGTGGCCGGGAGCAGCCACTGCACTCCAGTCTGGGCGACAGAGTGGGACTCCAATTCAAAAACAAAAACAAAACAAAAACAAAAAAACCCCAAACAAACAAACAAACAAAACCAAAAAAACACTCCAGACTATAAGAATCTTAGAAAATGCAGGAGACACACTTACAGAAATTGGAGTAGGCAACCAATTCCTGATCAAAACTCCAGGTGTCTATGTCATAAGAGATAAGATAGACAAGTGGGAACTCATTAAACTGAAAAGCTTCTGGAAAGCAAAAGAAACCATCAAGAGAACAGGGAGACAGCCCATAGAATGGGAAAAAAATATTTGCTAACTGTATATCTGACAAAGGTCTAACAACCAGGATCTACAAAGAACTCAAATGAACCAAAAGGAAAAAAACAAACAGCCCCGTTAAAAAGTGGGCAAAAGGCATGAATAGACACTTCTCAAAAGAAGATATATGGGCAGCCAATAGACACATGAAAAAGTGCTCAGCCTCACTAATCATCAGAGAAATGCAAATCAAAACCACACTGAGGAGCCTAGACTTCTAGAGAAGAGACTGCTGGGCAGGAGCCATAGTAGTTCAGATATTCAAATATGCAAACACTACTAGAACTGAGACCCTAAAGCAGAGTGGGAGTGGAGGAGAAATACTCTGACTTATTTTTTTTTCATCAATCTCCTGCAGGTGCTTCCCATTGTCCAATGGGAAGCTCAACAGAAGCTTGACAAAGAGCCCAGATGATGCAGTCCATGAGGTCAGCCTCCCAGGGAGGCTCAATGGAAAAGGAGCTTGAGGGTGGGAGAGAGCAAATGGAGAATAACTAGTATATTCCTTCGTTGCTTTGCCATTGCTCCTAGGATTAGGACTGGCCTAATGGCCTACAAGACTCTAGACTGTTTGACTCCTGATGACCTCTTCAGCTCCTTTTCATTCTCTCCACTCCGATTTTACTGGCTGTTATGCCAATCCTTTGTTCTTGCCACGTTCCCATCTGTCACAAATACCTTTCCACATGCTCTACCCTTTCTTGGATACTTCCTTTTCATTCTTCCCATTTCACTTAATTAGTGCTTACATATCTTTGAGATCTTAATTCAAAAGTTGCTTCCTTAGGGAAGCTTTTCAATCTCTCTGACCAGACTAAATCCCATTTTAAATAGGTTCTTTTAAGCTGGGGGTGGTTGTGCATGTCTGTAGTTTCAGATAGTTGGGAGGCTAAGGCAGGAGGATCCCTTGAGGCCAGGAGTTTGAGACTACAGTGAGCTGTGTTTATAACACTTCACTCCACCCTGGAAGAAGTGAGATTCCATCTCTAAAAACACACAAACAAAAGTTCTTTTAACCAAGTGTGACTTTTCTTTGTATCCTGTATCACAGTAGTAATTTACATTTACTACATTTGTCTGATTACTTAACAAATGGTTTTCCCCACACTAGATGAAGAATTTCATGAAAGGGGACTGAGTCTATTTTTACTTATTAGAATATTTCCAATGTCTACACAATCTTTTGCTTTCAGTGGGCACTTAATAAATATTTGCTCTAAATGTAAAACCTCAAACTATAAGAATCTTAGAAAATGCAGAGACACCCTTATGGAAATTGGAACTGACAACCAATTCCTGATCAGAACCCTAAGTGCCCTTACCATAAGAAATAAGATAGACAAGTGGGACCTCATCAAACTGACGAGCTTCTGCAAAGCATAAGAAACCACCAAGAAAGGAGGGAAAAAAATATTTGCCAACTGTATATCTGACAAAGGCCTAACATCTAGGATCTATAAGGAACTCAAACGTGCCGAAAGGAAAAAAACAAACAGCCCCATTAAAAAAGCAGGCAAAGGACATGAATAGAAACTTCTCAAAAGAGATATACGGGCAGCCAACAGACACATGAAAAAGTGCTCAGCCTCACTAATCATCAGAGAAATGCAAATCAAAATCACATTGAGATATCACCTAACCCCAGTAAGAATGGTCTTCATTAATAAAACAAACAACAACAGATGCTGGTGAGGATGTGGAGAAAAAGGAACGCTTTTACACTGCTGGTGGGAATGCAAACTAGTGCAACCTCTCTGGAAAAAGTGAGAGATTTCTGAAAGAACTAGAAATTGACCTTCCATATGACCCAGCAGTTCCCCTATGGAGAATATACCCGGAGGAACTCAAATCATTCTACAAAAAAGATACCTGCACACGTATGTTTGCTGCAGCTCTATTCACAATAGCAAAAACTTGGAACCAACCATGCTGCCCATCGAAGCTGGACTGGTTAAAAAAAATGTGGTACATATACACAATGGAATATTATGCAGCCATAAAGAAGAACAAACATATGGACTTCACAGCAACTTGAATGGATTTAGAATCGATTATATTCAGTGATCTCTCACAGAAACAAAGAGTATCACAGAGTATCATATGTTCTCACTCATATGTGGACCTTGAACAATTATCATAATACTATAAGAAAGGGATTGGCAATAGTGGGAAACTATCAGGGGAGGGGGAGTGGGATTGGCAGTTGAGGGAAATTGGTAGGGGAGGGAGGGACACACCTCATCAATAAGGGTACCTGCATAATCAGTGTTTGTATACCTACCCTGAATTGTACCCCACATCTTTAAAATAAAATTTTTAAAAAGTCTTAAAAATTAAAAAATAGAAAAATATTTGCTGAAAGAAAAGATGAAAATAAAAGATCAATATAAGCCTCCAAGGGATTTTTGCTCTGTGTAACAAAGATAATACATGCATGAATAAGCAATATAAGAGCAAGTACAGAACAGCAATTCTAGCAGTAAAGGCAGGATCTCACCAATTCTAAGAATGTTCTGTATTATAGTTATTTGAAAGTGTCTTTGTCAAGTGTCTTGCTTGCAATTAGACACAAAATGTATTATAAAACAATTTATCTGATAGTATCTAGCACAGTATGACTTGTACTGAATGGGCATTCATTAAATATTTACTTAATGATGTAGACAAATTATTAACTGTATATTAGGCTTCAAAATTAATGTGTATAAGACTCTTCAGAGCAGAATCAATTGTTTAAAATATAGGCTCCACTCCAGAGATAGCGATATCAGTAGAATTTGAGTAGAACCTAAAAATCTGCATCCTAAATAATCATCCCAAGTAATTCTGATGCAAATGATTTGCAGACAATATTTGGAGAAATATTGAAGCATACGCTTCTTGGTGGCAGTGTGATATTTTGATTAGACATATGGTTTGGGAGTTAGAGATTTTGGGGTTTGAATCTTGGACTCTGCTACTGACTCGCTATTATTTAAACCCTCTTGATTGCAATGTTTTTGCAATACAATGGGATGTGCTAGCATCCACTACCTGAGACTATTGTGGAGACAGAAACAAATGATAAAATAGATGTAAAACATTTACTGTAGTTCATGTCATATAAATCTTCAGTAAATGGTGGAATTGGTTTCTGATTGTCAACATTTAGCCTGGTGCTTAGAACATACAGGCATATTTTGTTTAATTTCACTTTGCTTTATTGTGCTTTCCAGGAAAGTCTGTTGGTGTCCCTTTTCCAACAGCATGTACTCACTTTGTATCTCTGTGTCACACTTTAATAATTCTTGCAATATTTCCAACTTTTTCACAATTATTATATCTGTTATAGGTGACCTGTGATCAGTGATCTTTGATGTTACTATTGTAATTGTTTTGGAGTGCCATGAACTTTGCCAATAAAAGATAGCAAACTTAATTGATAAATGTTGAAAATGTTTTGACTGCTCACTGACCAGCCATTCCTCTTTCTCTCCTCCTTTCTTCATGCCTCCTTATTCCCTGGGACACAACAATATTAAAATTATTTCAGTTGTTTCTCTTACCCATGCCAGCTCTGACATGTCTCCCTTTTCTTTTCTCTCTTCTTTCTTTAATAAACTCTGTCTCAAAACTTTGAAAAAAATGAAATTAGATCAATTAATAAGCCTACAATGGCCTTTGATTGTTCAAGTGAAAGGAAGAGTAGCACACCTATCACTTTAAATCCAAAGCTATAGCTGATTAAACTTAGCCAAGAGAGCCTGAAGACCTCGTGCACTATGTAGTTAGCCAGGTTATGAATGCAAAGCTAAAGTTCTGGAAGGAAATTAAAAGTGCTACCCCAGTGAACACACAAATGGTAAGAAAACAAAACAAACTTATAGCTGATATGGAAAACATTTTAATGGTCTGGGTAGAAAACTAAACCAGCCACAACATTCCTTTAAGCCAAATCCTAATCCAGAGCAAGGCCCTAAATTTATACAATTCTTTGAGGGCTGAGAGAGGTGAGGAAGCTGCAGAAAAAAAAAATTGGAGACTACAAAGATTGGTTCATGAAGTTTAAGGAAAGCAGCTATCTCCATAATATGAAAGTGAAGATAAAGGAGCAAGTGCAAGTGTGGAGAAGCTCAAGTGATCCAGAAGATCGAGCTAAGATGATTGATGAAGGTGGCTACACTAAACAACAGATTTTCAGTGTGAATGAAATAACTTTATATGGGAGAAAATGCTGTCTAGGACTTCCATAGCTAGAGAAGAGAAGTCAATGCCTGGCTTTAAAGGACAGGCTGACTCTTCTTAGAGACTAATACAGCTGGCAATTTTACATTGAAGCCATGCTCATTTACCATTCTAAAAATCCCAGAGCCCTTAAGAATTTTGCAAAACCTCCTCTGCCTGTCCTCTATACATAGGACAACAAACCCTGGGTGATAGCTCATGTGTTTACAGAATGATTTACTGGATATTTTAAGCCCACTGTTGAGATCTACTGTTCAGAAAAAGGATTCCTTTCAGCATATTACGATTGCTCATTGACAATGCTCCTGGTCATCCACCAGTTCAGTGGAGATATGCATGGAAATTAATGTTTTATTTCAAACCGGCTAACACAGCATTCATTCTGCAGCCCATGGATCAAAGAGTAATCTTGAGAGATCTTACTATTTAAGAAATACATTTTGTGGCCAGGTGCAGTGACTCAGGCCTGTAATCCCAGCATTTCAAGAAGCTGAGGTGAGAGGATTGCTTGAGCCCAAGAGTTCAAGAACAGCCTAGGTAACATAGTGAGACTTTGTCTCTATAAATAATTTAAAAATTAGCTGAGTGCAGTGGTATGCACTTGTAGTTCCAGGAAGTTAGGAGGTTGAGGTGGAAGGATCTCCTGAACCCAGGAGACTGAGGCTATGGTGAATTGTGAGCCATGCCACTGCACTCCAGCCTGGACGCCAGAGTGAGACTTCAACACACACACACACACACACGCACGTGCGCACACACACACATGCATGAAAGAAATAAATACATTTTGTGAGGCTATAGCTGCCATACATAGTGATTCCTCTGATGGTTCTGGCCAAGTAAATTGAAAACCTTCTGGAAAGGATTTACAAGTCCGGGTGCCATTAAGAACATTTGTGAGCCGGGCTCGGTGGCTCAGCCTGTAATCCCATGCCTTGGGAGGCGGAGGTAAGTGGATTGCCTGAGCCTGTGGGTTCAAGACCCGCCTGGGCAACTTGGCGAGACCTCAGCTCCACAATAAAAATCAAAAAAAAAAAAAAAGAAATTAACCGGGTGTGGTAGCGCGTGCCTGTAGTTCCAGCTACTTGGAAAGCTGAGCGGAAGGATTGCCGGAGCCTAGCAGGTCGAGGCTGCGGTGGCCGGGAGCGGCCACTGCACTCCAGTCTGGGCGACAGAGTGAGACTCCAACTCAAAAAAAAAAAAAAAGAACATTTGTGATTTATGGGAGGAGGTCAAAATTAACAGGAATTTTGAACAACTTGATTTGAACCCTTATGGGTGACTTGGAGGAGTTCAAGACATCATTGGAGAAAGTAACTACAGATGTGGTGAAACCGGCAAGAGAACTAGAGTTAGAAGTAAAGCCTGAAGGTATGACTGAATTGCTGTGATCTCATGATAAAACTGAATGGAGGAGGAGTTGCTTCTTATGAATGAGCAAATAAAGTGGTTTCTTGAGATGGAAACTACTCCTGGTGAAGATGCTGTGAACATTGTTGAAATGACAACAAAGGATTTAGAATATTACATGAATTTGGGATAAAACAGTGACAAGGTTAAAGAGAATTAACTCCAGTTTTGAAAGATGTTCTATTGTGGGCAAGATGCTATCAAGTAGCATTGCATGCTACCGAGAAATCTCTTATGAAAGGGAGAGTCGATGTAACAAACTTTAGTGTTGTCTTATTTTAAGAAATTGCTATAGCTACCCTAACCTTCAGTGATTACCACCCTGATTAATCAGCAACCATCAGCATCAAGGAAAGACCCTCCGCCAGTAAAAAGGTTACAACTCACTAAAGGCACAGCTGATCATTAGCATTTTTTAGCAACAAAGTATTTTTTAAATTAAGGTATATTTATATGATTTTTTTAGACATAACTCTTGCATACTATAGGCTATAATATAATGTAAGCAACTTTTATATGCATTGGGAAATCAAAGCATTGTGTGACTCACTATATTGTGACATTAACTTTATTGCAGTGGTCTGGAACCGAACCTGCAATATCTATAAGGCATGTCTGTAATTGATGTTCAGTGAATGCGTCATAAATGAATGAAGTACAGTTGTAAGACTATGATATTTCTAGCTAGAATATAATTTTAAATTATGTAATCCAACATCTTCATTTTACATTTCAGGACACTCAAGATTAGGGAGGTTAGGTGACTCTTTCAAGGTTAAATATCTAATGATCTAATTAGTGGCAAAACTGAGACCAGAACTAAAGGGTGAAAAAAAAAAAGTCATAATTGCCATTTGTCTATCCATCATTTGTGGTTAGAGTTACATTTAGATTTTAAATAGGTACATTGAAATAAATTTCTGTTTATAATCGATGATGCTTTTCAAAATGTTCCTTTCTTAAACATTAAAATAACAAATAGTAAATCATTAAGTAAAATAAAATTAAATGCCTATGTAGCTGTTGTTAGTTTCTGCTTATTTTTAAATATCACAACAAAGATCACAGTGTTTCTTGAATAAAATTCAGAAACTACTAGAAGAGGTTAAGTCTGTTTCTTGCTCTCAAGCAATTGTGACTCTAATATTTCCTGTCTCTCTATGAAGCTGTTGCTTATCTAATAGGTAAATTAAAATGAAATTAAAATGCATAATGATTCATTTGGGGGTTGAAAATATTGTTTTTGATTTTCTTTTACTCCACTCAGACATTTTCTGCATTTTATTCTGCTATATTAAGTTTATATTCTAGTTTTGACTAATTTATTTAGGAAGCTTATTAGATTACTATGTCTTAAGATTTAAAGAAAATTTTACTTATTTTTTGTGTTGGGTAGAATTTTATTTTGATTTCTGAATTTGATAAGTATAAAAGGCAGAATTCACTTTTGTGCAATCTGTCTCTGTACAGCAGTGTATGGGAGCTATGGAAATAATGTCTATTGATGAAAGTCTTCTTTTTATCCCTGGTGCAATCCTCAGAGATCTTATTCCTTTGGTGAATTACATATAGAGAACTGGCTTCTTTCTGGGGAACTACAGTCGTCCCTTGGTATCCATAGGGGATTGGTTCCAGGACCCCCCACGGATACCAAAATCCACAGATACTCAAGCTCCTTAAATAAAATGAAGTATTTGCGTATAACCTATGCACATCCTCCTATATGATAAAATCATCTCTAGATTACTTGTAACACTTGTTACAATGTAAATGCTATGAAAATAGTTGTTATACTATTTGTTTAGGGAATAACAAGAAAAAAGCCTGTACATGTTCAGTATGGATGCAATAATCAGCTTTTCCCCCAAATATTTTCAATTCTTGATTGGTTGAGTGCATGGATGCAGAAATTGTAGATACAGAGGGCTGTTTATTACTTTAGAATGGTAGATGAACTTTGGCAGGTGATATATTTGGTAGGCTTGTTCATGCCATTCTCCCTACTACTTGCCAGTTACATAAGGCAGCATCAATAATAAGAGTTTTGACATTGCTGAATGCACAATACCATTATGTAAAGATTTGAAATTTTGTAGTAAGTAGTGGCTCTGTACTTTTTGGAGGTGAGGAAGTACCTTTTAAAGGATTGGCATGTATTTTATTTGTTCTACAGTATGGAAATCATGACCTTAGATCCTAAACCTTTATTTCTTAAGTTTGGTAAAACTGATTAGAAAGAGACCTTTGGGTATGGATTAATGGCTTTCATAGGCAAGACTCATCTGCTATATTAGGTCGTGGTCACATGAATATTCATGTTGAAAGCAAGTTAGATACTTGGTTTAGGAAGAAATAAACAGTAATGCCCAACTAGGAGAATTAATAACTTTTCTAGTACAGGATGTTACATAACTTTATTTTTTAGAACCAGAAATGATATGCTAAAATAAATATTAAAATTGATTCCATGAACTGAATATTACTTGGGTTGGAGAAAAATGACAGGTATCTATGAATGAATTGTTAGTGCTTTCCTCCTTACATATAGATAATACCTCTACTATAAGAACATAGATTTAGAAATTTTTTGATTATTTAATGATGAGGGGCTCACAAATACACTCATGTTTGTTATTTGCATTAATATTATGAACTATGATTTTTACATCTGAGGTACAGTTTTAGAATAAGATAAATTTTATGATGTTTAAAATTGTGATAAGTTTTTTTGATGTGTTATACTGATTGACTTTCAAATTTTGAAGGGATAAGGAATTTCTGGTTGACTCTAGTCTTAAGGGACTATTTAAATAGAAAAAGAGATGGGATTACATGGATTACATTAAAAGCTAAAGTTTCTGTACATTTCAAAAAATTCCAAAATTAAAATATAAATTTCAAACTGGGATAAAATATTTACAACAGATATGATAAACAAAGAATTATTTTGAAAATAATACTAATGGAAAAACTGGGGGAAAATCACTAGAATAATTACACACAAAGATTATATATAGTGAATGAACATGAAAAATTAGTTAATAAAATAATTGCAATAAAATAAATGAATGGTAACTCACCATCACAGGTAAATAATATTTGTTGAGTCTTAATTTTTTAGTGACAATAATGCCATCCAGAGTTGGTACAACCTTTAGGGAAAGCAGTTTATTATTATTAATATTATTATTATTATTAACAATTTGACCTACCTTAATCCCACTTCTAGGAATAGGGCTTAAAATATTAACCACAGATAACATCAAAGATTTGTGCACAACTATACTCATCATTCTTTAATTATTATGGGAGAGTGGAAGACACTCTAAATGCCCAACAGTAAGAGAAGAATAATTATTAGATTGAACTACATGAAAGTGATAATATTTGACAGTTATTAATAAACAAAAACATCAGTCCCTTATGATTCAACCTAATGTATAATAATATTATAACTTATGTGGTAGAGTTTTATGCAGATATAAAAGTGTTTATAAAGAATCTTTAATAAAATGAAAAAAATGCTCATTATATCAAGGAGACTGTGAAAGTAGGATACAAAACTTTATGAATAAGATGATACTGATTTTGTAAAAGAAAAAAGAATGTGTGTATGTATGTGTGTATATGTAGTGATATGGAAAAAATATTAACAAAACACCTCTGGGGGAGAGCTTTCTATTTGGAGAAAATACCTTAGTAAACTGCTTAGAGTGATGTTTAAAACACCAAGCTGGATATTCAAGTTCAAAAGTTGGTAAGCTGCCTTCTAAATAGAAGGCACTTTGTTTTTTGTTGATCAACAAATTGGGTTTGTGTGTGTAGATTTGAATATGGGAGCTAGGAAAGATCTCTACTGGGAGGGACAAATGAAGGCAAAGGCAGGGTGGGAGAGCTGCCTAGGAGGTTGTGACAGGCTGCATTGAGGGGGTTTGTGAGAATAAAAATGTCTAAGGGGGATTCTAAATTTGTTAGCTGTGGAGAAAGGCCACGAAAAAAGCTTCAGTGAAGTCTAATTGATTACTAAAGCATTTATTTATTTATTTAAGAGAGAGAGACAATTTGAAGAGAGAGATAAATGGGGAAATATTTTGTAGAACTCCAGAGCTAGTTAATGAGGGAGTAGATGCACCTGTTTTACAAATGCATTGAAACACCAGAGTTGTAAACCAGAGTGTTAATCGTGATTATTTTGGGTGGTGTTTGTTTCTTCTCTATACTGCTGTTTTATTCATTAAATATATTACTTAAAAAAATTTATTTTATTTTAAAGATGTGGGGTACAATTCAAGATTAGGTATACAAGTGGCTCTCATACAGGTAAAATTCGGGCCTACCTTTGGTCCCCACTTTGCCTGGTTTGAGATCAGTTACCCTTATTAATGTCATGTGTCCTCTGCTTCCTCCCTTGGCAGTTTCTAGTTACTGCCAATCCCTTACTTATAGCATTTGGTAAATGTTCAGTGTCCACTTAGGAGTGAGAACATATGGTACTCAGTTCATTGTTTCTGTGATAAATCACTGAGAATTATAGACTCTAAATCCATCAAATATATTACTTTTGTCATCATAAAGTTATATAAAAAGTTAATCTCAGGCGAAGAATAAAATGATCTTTTTCTTTGATGTCTTGATTTAGATGCCACTAAACAACTACAAGTGAATTCTCAGGAACATAATGGGAAATATTGCTCTAACATTCTTTAATTTGCTTTCTTTTGTAAACAGTCTAAAACAAACTGGTTTTTCCCTTGCCTTCTGCCTTTGCCTACTTTTCTTCTTTTTGCTAGTTTCTTCCCCTGCCCTATTAACTTGGACTAGCTAATAAATCATGTAGCTTGCAAAAACAATTCTCAGACAAGACTATTCTGATGGTTATCAGAATTGTACCCCTAACCCTGATGAGGGGCAGGAAACAGAAATGGCCTCCAATTTCAAGTCTTAGTTAAAGCAAAAAATAAAGAATAAAAACCTGCTAGCTAAGCCAAAACTGCAAGAAAAAAAAAAAATCACATTACATGCTTAATTCCTAGGCCTTTCATGTAACACGGAATCATACTGTCTTTGGGGTCTAAAAGAACTGGCATTGCTACCCCCATCCTTTAAACTCTCTGACCCTGCTTTATTTGGGGGAGTTATCTGTTCTTCTGGGGCTTCCTAATGCACGTCAGTTGAATAGAGCCTTTAACCTATAGTTGAGTCATTTAAATAATTTTTTTGACTCTGTAAAAATATTTACTTACTAAAGCCTAACACTTACTGAGGTGTTATTATATGTCACATATGGTGGTGGATACTTGACGTATAATAACTAATTTAATCCTCATAGGCCACATATTATTATACCTAGTTTACAAATGAGGTAATAGAATTTAAGTAACTTATCCCAGGTAACTCAGCTTGGAAATGACCAGTAATGCCAATTCTTTTAGACTTCAAAGACAGAATGTTTCCTGTTTTAAATGAAAGGCCTAGGAATTAAGCCATGTAATGAGATTTTTTTAAAGTATAATTTTCAAAATGTGCAGTGGAATAGTATTTTGAAAAATTATAGATATCTTTCCTTCTTGGCAATTCTATTTTACCTTGTAGCCCTTCTACTATTAAAACTAGATACAGAGGCTGGAATTTTTTTTTTCTTTCTTTAGCAAAGGAAAGACAGAAAAGAATCCAGGAGAATAAAGAGCCAAAATCTTGGCTTTGAATTCCAAAACAGGCTTTATAAAGCTGATGAAAGAGATAATAGCATGAAGAGACAATAGGATTTTAAGCTTCATGGGCTAAGAGCCCTAGGGATTCTGATCCTTGGCTTATGTCATAAGCCACAGTGAGGAATAATGTATTTTCCCAGGACACACAGAGAAATAAAAACACTTCATGGAGGGAGAAAAAATTGTGGGACGTTTACAAAAATTGATTAAAACCTTAGTGACAAAACATCTTAATACATTTTCAGAGAGACATAATTTCTGATAAGTCATTAAGTGTAGAAAAAAACAAATGATGACCTCTCTCAAATTCTAATGATTTAGAAAGTAAACAATCTTTTCAATAGAAAATAAAACAAATAATTGCAAATTATCTAGAAAGTATTTAAATGAAAAACGTTTTATATAAAGCCTAATGAACTGAATTAAGGTTGCTTACATGATAAACTTTTAAAATAATTTAGGTGGGTATTTATTTAATCACTGAATGTCAAACATGCTCCTAAGACTACCAAAATCAGTGTCTGTATCTTCTGCTTTCAGCAAAGATGAAGTAATAGGCATAGGATAAAATATGCCTAAAAATATGGGGAAAAACCCCAGACAGATATATGAAACAATGGTTTTTAAGTAACTGAACATCAGTTTATGAAGGACAGTGGTCCTTGAAACTCGGGAAATAAGCAGGGTGAGCCCTACAATTGCTCTTGAGAGAGTTTCTAGGATGTGGTACAAGGAGAAGGGATCCAGAGGTGAAGATATTAAACTGGGAGTACAGGGAGGTCAATGTGCCTAGAGCTGCAGGTCAGAGAATCAGGGAGGAGAGAGCTACCTTCAAGTAATTTACAGTTCTCTTTAGATAACTCTGAATATGTCTCTTTTTTTAATTTGATTTTTTAATTTTAAAGATGTGTGGTACAATTCAGGATTAGGCAGATAAGTGGTTATCCTACAGGCAAAGTTTGGGCCTCCCTTTGGTCCTTGCTTTGAGATCAGGTACCCTTATCGATGTTATGTGTCTCCCTCCTTTGGCAGCTTCCCTCTACCGCCAAACCCTTTCTTATAGTATTATGACAAATGTTCATGTTCTGCTTATGAGGGAGAACATGTGGTACTCAGTTCTTTGTTTTTGTGATAGATCACTGAGTATGATAGACTCTAAATCCATCCAAGTTGCTGTGAAGTCCATCGTTTTGTCTTTCTTTATGGCTGTGTAATATCCTATTGAGTATATGTGCCACATTTAAAAAAATTCAGTCTACTTTCGATGGGCAGCACCTAGCCCTATTAAAAAGGGGCAAAAGATATGAATAGACACTTCTCAAAAGAAGACATATGAGCAGCCAATAGATACATGAAAAAATGCTCAGCCTCACTAATCATCAAAGAAATGCAAATTAAAAGGACACTGAGATACCACCTAACTTCAGTCAGGATGACCATCATCAATAACTCAAAAGACAACAGATGCTGTAGAAAAAGGAAACACTTCTATACTAGTACTTCTGTACTAGTTATCAGGAGTGTTAACTAGTACAACCTCTGCGGAAAACAGTGTGGCGATTCCTAAAAGATCTAAAAATTGACCTTCCATATGACCCAGCAATCCCCCTTCTGGGAATATACCCAAAGGAACTCAAATCATTCTACATAAAAGATACCTGTGCATGCATGTTTATTGCAACATTATTCACAACAGCAAAATTATGGAACTCTGGAAGCCTACAGAGGGTCCCACATGAGTTTTCAGTCATGTAGAAATCAATACATGTATGAGGAAACCACTCTCATCAAGGGAAAGATTGACCATAAAGGATTAGAAGGAACAGTATTCAATGATTAAACAGGGATGGAAATAGTATCAAATTTTTACCAGCCAGAGTGGAAAATCTTATAATTTGTGGAGGCATCAGGTAGTAAACTCATAAGGGGTTAGACTTGTAGGGCAAATGAGATTAGATACTGCCAGACTAGATACTGTTGTAATTTTACCTAATAAAGCTAAAAGACAAGACCCAAAAGGATAAAACTGTTTTTAAGTTACTTAACTCTTTCTTAGAAGGCATTTCAAGGATATTTATAGGAATACAAAAATATCCAGTACCCATTAAAGTTCACAATGTTTAGCATTTGATAAAAATTTAACAGGCATGTAAAACAGGAGGAAAATACAATCCAATAAGAGGAGAAATGTTAGGCAATTGAAATTGACTCCAAAAGGACACCAGTGAATAGTAATAGCTATTATGATGGTATTCCATATGTTCAAGAAGCTAGAGGAAAGACTGAGCAAAGACATGGAAGATACAAATCAAACTACTAGAGATGAAAACTATATATATAATGTCTGAGATTTCAAAAAATCTACTGGATGAGATGAACAGCATATTAAGATATTGCAGAAGAAAAGATTAATGATGATGTAACAATAGAAACTCTTCAAAATGAAACAGGAAAAAGACGGGAAAACAATGAACAGAGAATCTGTGAGCTGTGCAACAGCTTCAGTTTGTCTAATATATGAAAGAGAGGAGTATGGAAAGAAAAATATTTGAATAAATAATGGGAAATATTTTTTGAATTTGTTAAAAACCATAAGCCCCAAGCATAGAAAACATTCTAATCAAAATGTATTAAAGCTGGTGGTAAGGAGAAAATCTTGAAGAGAGGAAAAAAAGACATTATGTATAGAGAAACAAAGATAAAAATGACAGTTGACATGACATTGACATGTTGGAAGCACTGCAAATGGAAAGACAGTGGAGCAGCAGCTTTAAAGCACTGTAAGAACAAACTGTCAACCTATAATCCTACTGCTGCAAAAGTATTTTTCAAAAATGAATTAAAGACTTTTGTGCACATAAAAGCTGAAAATTAGTTATCAGCAGACATACACTGTAAGGAGTGTTAAAGGAGGTTCCTTTAGGCAGAAGGAAAGTGATACCAGATGGAAACCTGAATATAAACAAAGAAATGAAGAACAAAAGAATAATAAACTGTGTAAGTAAATATTGAATACTTTATTCTTGCTGAAATCTTTCTAAAAAGTAGTTGATTGTAAAAAGCAAAAATAGGGTGGGGTTTATAATGTGCAGAAATAAAATATATGACAACAGTAAAATGAAGTAACATGGTGGGAGGAAGTAAATTATTGTAAGGCTACTGCAAGTGAAGTGGAATAATATTACTTGAAAGTAGTCTCCAATAAGTTAAAAATGTATTCTGTAAACTCTAAAGTACCACTAAAATAGTACAACAAAGAAATTTAGTTAATAAGTCAACATAGGAGATAAAATGGAATCATAAAAAATTCAATTCAAAAGAAGTCAGAGAAGAGGGAAAAAAGCACAAAGAAGAGACAAATTTAAAATATTAGCAAGGTGGCAGATTTAAACTGACATATCAATAATCTCATTATATGTACATGGTATTAGCACTATACTTAAAAGGCACAGTTTATCACCATTGGATAAAAAAGGCAAGACATGACAGTATATGAAGGGGCACTCAAAATCTCAGAATTATCTTTTGGAGGGCAGGACCTTTGTAGTACACTCACAATTTGTTTCTCTGGATCAAATGGTCAACCAAAGCTTTTATCTGGAGGTTTTGAGAAGGTTGTGTCATGATTTGCCCGAGATGTGGCAAATAGGTGACTTTTTTCTACCATGGCAATGTACCTGCCCACACTGCACTGAGTGTTCAGCAGTTTTTGACCAAAAATGGCATAATTCCTATACCCCACCCTCCCTATTTACCCGATCTCACCCTGAGTGACATTTTTGTTTGTTTGTCTCCCCGCATGAAAAAAGTTCTCAAAGGGAAACGTTTTGCTGATGTGGAAGCGGTGAAACAAAAAAATGGCAGAAGTAATAAAAGGCATCAAAATTAACAAGTTCAAAAACTGTTTTGAGCAGTGGAAAAAGTGTCTCAATAGATGTATTGTATCAAACGGAGAGTACTTTGAAGGTGACTGAGGTTGAAGCATTTAAGAATAAATACACATTTTTAAATAAATAAATTCTGAGGTTTTTTTTTTTTTTTGCCTCTCCCCCATATTGCCTACAAGAAACCCACTTTAATAGCTTAAAAGTAAAAGGTTGGAAAAAAAATCCCATGATAACATGAGTAAAAAAAAGAGCTGGAATGGTTATTTTAATATCAGACAAAGTATATTTCAAAGAAAAGAATATTACTAGAAATAAAGAGTATCATTTTATAATGATAAAGGAATTTTTTTTGTTGTTTTTTTTTGGAGTCAGTGTCTCACTCTGTTGCCCAGGCTGGATTGCAGTGGCATGATCACAGCTCACTGCAACCTTGACCTACTGGGCTCAGGGTGATCCTTCCACCTCAGCCTCCCAAGCAACGGGACTACAGGTGTGTGCCACCACATGTGGCTAATTTCTTATTTTTTTGTAGAGATGAGGTCTTGCTATGTAGCCTAGTCTGGTCTAGAATTCCTGGGCTCAAGCAATCCTCCCACTTTGGCCTCCTAAAGTATTGGAATTACAGGTGTGAACCACCATGCTTGGCAAAGGATGTCATTTCATTAAGAGGACAAAATAATTATGTTTATGCATCTAATAACAGAGTTTCAAACTTCATGAAGAAAGCTGATAGACCTGAAAGTAAATAAATCCAAAATTAGAGTTGTATGTTTCTTTTTTTTTACTCAGCAAAAGTAGTTTTATTAACAAACTGGTTTAACATTTCCAAGTCATCATTTTGATAAGATAATAGAGTTGTATATTTCAACAACATCTTCTTAATAATTGCTAGCACAAGTAGATAGAAAATCAACAGTGATATAGAAAACTTGAATAATACTATCGACCAACCTGACCTAGTTGACATTGATGGAATACTGAACCTAAGAACAGTAGAATATACACAATAGATTAAATTAGAAATTAATAACAGAAAGATATCTAGAAAATATCAAATATTGCAAAGCTAAATAGCATATAGGTATAAAAAGAAACCAGAAGGACAATTTGAATTTATTTTGAATGGAAAGAAAATGAAAACATTAAAACTTGAGGGTTGCTGCTCAATGTTTGTAGAGGGTAATTTATAGGACTAAAAGCCTCTATTAGAGAACAAAGAAGTCTCAAAGCCATGATCTCAATTTCCATATTAAGAAATTGAAAAAGAACAAAGCAAACCTAAATTAAGCAGAAGAAAGGAAACAATAAAGATTAGAGGAAAAATTAATGAAATAGAGAATAGAAAAAGAAAAATCAATGAAATCAAAATTGGTTCTTTGAGAAGATTAATAATACATATATTATTTCTGCCACCCTCCAACAGATTCAGAGAGAAGATTCATAATATTAATAAGTATTTAGTCAGAGTGATATGGACAAAAGATAAACGAAACAAATGGCATTGATAAATATTCTCAAGATACTAAAAGGATAATAGAACAACTAGGTGACTGCAGATTCAATAGCTTAGATGAAAATGAAAGTATTTCTTAAAAGACACAAACTACTAAAATTTACTTAAGAAGTGAATAATGTTAATATCTATATATGTTAAAGCAATTGATTTTGTAATTCAAATTCTTCTCAAAGAAAACTTCAGTGCCAGATGGCTTCACTGGTGAATTTTAGCAAACATTTAAGGGTTTATGCCACCAGTTTGGCATAAACGCTTTGAGAAAATTGAAAGTGGGGGCAAAAGGGGTGATATTTCTTAACTCATTCTATCAGGCTAACATTACTCTGACACCAAAATCATACAACACCATAACAAGAAAGAAAATCACAGATTAACACTTCTCATAAACATAGACTCCAAAAATTTAAAAAGTCTAATAAGTTAGATTCAACAATGTGTAAAAAGGATAAGTCATCAAGACCAAGTGGCTTTCCCTCCTAGGAATACAAGGTTGGCTTGACATTAAATAATCAATCAGTGCTGAGTAACAAACACAAATGGTGGAGTAGGGAATTTTCTAAGTACATTCCTCTACAAAAACCGATGAACTGGCAAAAATTTCACGATGCGGTTTTTCAAAACTCTGGAAACTGATCAAAATCTTATAGCAACTAGGAGAATATTTAATTAAAAAAAACAACCCCAATCCTGACTCTTTGTGGGAGAGTTTTGTGGCACTTTAACTTACCCTAGTTTTCCCCTCATCCCACTTTCCATATTGGTGGTGGCTTTAAAGACAGCTCACATTTCCAGTATAGGTACCTAATACCAGAGTGAGGAGAATGGGCCTTATTCTCAAAGAACTGGTTTTACCCATCTGGTGGCTGCATGAAGTATTAACTTAAATGACTTTCCTTAATTTTGTTTAATTCAACTCTCTCAGGTATGAGATGGCTACCCAGAGATGTTTCTTGGAAACATTTAAAAGCATATGTTTTTATTGCTGCAACCTGGGCAAGGCATAACATTTGGGGCAAACAATAGGCTAACCAAAACACTCAGGAGGAAAGGCTGGGGAAAGAGATGTTTTGGGGCCATAAGACCTTTAAGAAGTTCCCACATATCCCTGGTAATCTAGAAAGCCAAGTGCATGCCTAGGGCTGAATGAATACTCAGAAAAGACGAGAAGACCCTAAGCTTTTTCCTCTGACTTTCTGGCTCTATGGAAGCAGGAAATAAGGGCAAAGGCAGCTGTAAACTGACTAGTTGAGTTTTGAAGCCATGCTCAATGCATATAAAGCCTGTTTACAAAGACTAAGAGTCTTTGTTTGGTTTGGGTTTAGTTTGGTTTGGTTTTGTCCAGGTATTGAAGTAACTCTCTGTTGATCCACTAGGTGATCATTAAGTTAATGGGACAGAGACATCAGTAGCTACACATGGCAAAGAATACATATTTTACAAAATTTGTTCAGTAAAGTCACTAAATAAAAACAACTACAAGAAATAGCAACAACACAGTACAAGGGAGGGAGGGGGAATGTGATTTCCTGTGTTACCACATTAAAGTATTCAATTTTTAAAAAATTTGTATTTATTTTTTGTTATAAAGATGTGGGGTATAATTCAGGGTTAGGTATACAAACATTGATTATGCAGGTATAAAGTATTCAATTTTTAACAAAAAATTATAAGGAGTGTAAAGAAATAAGAAAGCACAGTCCATATGCAGGAAAAAAAGAAATTAATGGAAAACTGTCCCTGAGGAAGCTCACACATTGAACTTATTAGACAGAGACTTCAGTTATTTTAAATTGCTCAAAGAGGTAAAAGAAACAATTTACAAAGAACTAAAGGAAACAGTTACTGATGTCTCACTAAATATTGAATATTAACAAAGATATAGAAATGATAAAAAATGAACCAACTAGATATTCTGGGGTTGAAAATTATAATAATTGAAATGAAAAATTCACTAGAAGAGTTCAGTATCAGACTTGAGCAGGCCCAAAAAAAAAAAGAATCAGTGAACCTTAAGATAGGTCAACTGAGATTATTCACTCTGAGGAACAGAAAGAAAAATGTGCAGAGCCTAGGAAACTTGTGGGACCATCAAGCATACCAACATCTGAATAACTGGAGTTCCAGAGGAAAGGGGATAGGGAAAGGGACAGAAAGAAATACTAAAAACTTCCCAAATTTGACAAAAGACGTAAATCTACTTATCCAAAAATCTCAACAAACTCCAAGTAGGATTAGCTAAAGAGATCCACGTCAAGACAATTGTAATCAAACTATGGAAAGCCGAAACAAAGATGGAATCTTGAAAGTAGCAAGAGTGAATGAAGTGCCTGTCATCTACAAGAGAGCATCAATAGATTAAAAGCTCATTTTTCATCAGAAATCACAGAGGTCGGAGGCAATGGAATGTCATATTCAAAGTGCTGAAAAAAACCCCCACCAATAATTCTATATCTGGAATACCTATTCTTTAAAAGTGAAGGAAAATTTAAGACATTCCCAGATAAACAAAAACAGAGGATTTATCACAAGTAGACCTGACCTATAAGAAATGATAGGCCAGGCATGGTGGCTCATGTCTATAATCCCAGCAATTTGGGAAGCTGAGGTGAGAGGATTGCCTGAGCCCAGGGGTTTGAGACCAGCCTGGACAACTTGGCGAGACCTTATCTCTACAATAAGTCAAAAAATTAACTGGTCGTGGTAGCGTGTGCCTGTACTTCCAGCTATGTGGAAGACTGAGGCAGAAGGATCACCTGAACCCAGCAGGTCAAGGTTGTGGTGGCCATGAGCATTCCATTGCACTCCAGCCTGGGCAATAGAGTGAGACTCCAACTCAAAAAAAAAAAAATGATAAAGGGACTCCTTTGGGCTGAAGTGAAAGGACATTAGATAGTAGCTTGAATGTAGACAAAAGAAAAACAAAAATACTTATAAAAGAGCAACATATTTTTGGTTTATAACTCTTTTTCCCCAAGCAACTTAAAATATAAGAGCATAAACCAATAATTATAAATCTATGTTGATGGGCACACGATGTATAAATAAATTTATAACAATAACAACATAAAGGGGTGAGAATGGAGCGATACAGGAGAACATTTTGTACACCGTTGAAACTGAGTTGCTAGTAATTAAAACTAGAGTAGTTTGAATTAAGATGTTGGCAGGGTACAGTGGCTCACACCTGTAATCCCAGCACTTTGGGAGGCCAAGGTGGAAGGATTGCTTGAGGCCAGGAGTTTGAGACTAGTCTGGGCAGCACAGAAAGATTCTATCTATAAACAAACAAGCAAACAAACAAATAAATATTAAGATGTTAATTGTAATCTCCAGGGCAAACATTAAAAAAAAAAAACTAAACTGTATTCTAGTTAAAAAATGAGAAAGAAAAATTGTACAATAAAAAATATTGAATTAACATAAAAAGAAGGTAGTAATGAAGAAATAGAGGAACAAAAAAGAAATGACACATAAAAAATAGCAAAATGGCTGAAATAAGTACTTCCTTATTAATCATTACATTAGCTGTAAACTCTCAATTTGAAAGGGAGAAATTTACAAAATGGAGAGTTTGTAACTTGTTTATGCAAATCTGACTTTGACCAAGGTTTAAATCAATAAGACTGGCAAGTCTGATCGTTTTTATGAGATATTGTGGAGGATACTTTCTAATAAGGGTATGTTTAGGAAAGGGTGGTGGAGAAATGGGAAGAGATTCCCTCAAAGATGTAAGGGGAGGAGGAGCAGAGCAGGGTTGGGTGGCAGGGAGAGTTGAAATATGGAGGGGCAGGAAGGAGACCAATCCAAAGTTGAGTCTGGGAGAGGGAGAAGAGCTTCAATAAGATTAAAAGCTCATTTTTCATCAGAAGTCACAGAGGCCAGAGGCAATGGAATGTCATATTCAAAGTGCTGAAAAAAATCCACTAAGAATTCTATATCTGGCAAACCTATTCTTCAAAAGGGAAGGAAAATTTAAGTCTATCACTTGTATTTTAATTTCCTTAAGAGTGACTTTGCAGAGGAAATGTTTTTAATTTTGATAAAGTTCAATTTATAAACTTTTAAATAATTGTTTTTGGTGTTATATCTAAGAATTCTTTGCCTCACTCAAACTCACAAAGATATTTTCTTCTAAAAGTTTTATAGTCTTGTTTCAGTTTTGCATTTGTTTTGAATTAATTTTTGTGTAAGATGTGAAATATAGGTTCAGATGTATTTTTTTTTTTTGCATATAATGTTCAACTGTTTTAACATCATTTGTTGGGAAAAGTATTCTTTTACCAATAAATTGCCTTGTACTTTTGTCAAATAGCAACTGACCATGTTTGTATAGATCTGTTTCTGAACTTTCCATTCAGGTGTCTGCCTTTTCTCCAATACTACACTGTCTTGAAAACTGTGACTTTATGTCAAGTCTTAAAATTAGATAGTGTGAGTCCTATAACTCCATTCTTTTTCAAAATTGTTTTGACTATTCTAGTCCTTTTGGCTAAATGAATTTTAGAGTTATAAAGTCTACATTAATTTAAAAAATCCTTCTTGGATTTTGATTGAAATTGGGTTAAATCTATAGATAAATTTGGGGAGAATTGACATCTTAACAATATTGAATCTTCTAATTCCTGAACATGTTATGTGTCTCTCCATTTATTTAGGTCTTCTTTGTTTTATTTTTTAGGATTTTGTAGTTTTCAACACAGAGACCTTGGGCAGATTTTGTTAAATTTTTATCTAAGCATGTCATTTTGGGGGAATTTTTGTAAATGCTAGTGTTTTTAAAATTTTAGTTTTAAATTATTGATTGCTATTATATATAAATATGATTGATTTTTAAAAAATGTGTACCTTGCATCCTGTGTCCTTGTTAAACTCACTTATTAGTTCTAGGAGTCTTCTGCATATTACTTTGAATTTTCTATAAAGACAATCATGTTGTTTATGTTTAAGAATAGTTTTATTTCTTTCTATCTTTTCTGTATGCCTCTTATTTCTTTTTCTAGGCTTATTATACTAGGATTTTTAACACAATGTTGAATAGGAGTTGTGAGAGTACATACACTTCTCTTGTCCCCAATTCTAGGGAAAAGCACTCTTCTTTCACAAGTATGATGCTTGCTGTAGGTTGTTTGCAGATGCCTTTTATCAGATTTAAAACGTTTCCTTTTATTTCTTGCTTGCGGAATTTTTATCATCGATGGATGCTGAATTTTGTCAAGTTCTTTTTTTTGTGCCATCTGATGTAACCATATGCTTTTTCTTCTTTTGTCTGTTAGTATTGTGGATATACACTGATTTTCCTTCTTTCATCTGTTAATATTGTAGATTTACATTGACCCAAGCTAGCACTTATCTGATAACTCCAGTTGTTTGTTGTGTATAATTCTTACATATTGCTAAATTCTATGTATTAATATTTTGTTTTACTGTTAATTCAGGACACATGCTCTGACCTGTCTTTTTTGGGTTGTAGTTCCAGTATCAGTTAAATTTGAATAGATTTTGCAGTGTGCCAACCAGAGGTCTGAGACTTTGGTCATAGCCTACCTTGCAATCTAGCTCTCAAATCCTTTGATTTGCTGTTTTATATCAGATCCATTTATGTACATCTTTGGGGTGAGCATAGGAGTTCACATACAACTTTATGGGATCCCCTTTTTTTAAAACATTTTTTATTTTAAAAACATTATTATTTTAAAATCAAAATTAAAAACATAAAATTAAAACATCAAAATTAAAACATCAAAATTAAAAACATAAAATACACAAAACATCAAAATTAAAAACATAAAATACATAAAATTGTGGGGTACAGTTAAGGGTTAGGTATACAAGTATGCATCATTCAGGCACCCTTGTTGATAAGGGGTATTCCCCCCCATCTCCAGACAGATGTTGACTACTGTTAATCCCACCTCCCTTCCCCTCCCTGCCCCCCTCTTAGATTTCCACCACTGTCAATCCTTTTTCTTATAGTATTACGATAGATGTTCAAGGTCCACTTATGAGTGAGAATATGTGATACTCAGATCTTTGTTTCTGTGAGAGATCACTCAGTATTATAAATTCTAGTTCCATCCAGGTTTCTGTGAAATTCATGATTTTGTTCTTTTTTATGGCTGCATAGTATTCCACTGTGTATATGTACCACATTTAAAAAATCCAATCCTCTTTTGAGGACAGCGTGGTTGGTTCCAGTTTCTTGCTATTGTGAACAACGCTGCGATGAACATACTTGTGTAGGTATCTTTTTTATAGAGTGATTTGAGTTCTTCAGGGTATATTCCCAGTAGGGGGATTGTGGGGTCATATGGGAGGTCGATATTTAGAGCTTTTAGGAATCGCCACACTGCTTTCCACAGAGGTTGCACTAGTTTACACTCCCACCAACAGTGTATAAGTGTTCCCTTTCACCACATCCTCTCCAGCTTCTGTTATTTTTTGAGTTATTGACAATGGCCATTCTGACTGGAGTTAGATGGTATCTCAATCTAGTTTTAATTTGCATCTCCTTGATGATTAGTGAGGTTAAACATTTCTTCATGTGTCTGTTGGCTGCTCGTATGTCTTCTTTTGAGAAGTGTCTGTTCATATCTTTTGTGCACTTTGTAATGGGATTGTTTGTTTTTTTCTTTTCAGCACGTTTGAGTTCCTTGTAGATCCAAGATGTTAGGCCTTTGTAAGACATGGAGTTGGCAAACACTTTTTCCCAGTCTGTGGGCTGTCTCCCTGCTCTCTTGAGGATGTGGTGAAAAGGGAACACTTACACACTGTTGGTGGGAGTGTAAACTAGTGCAACCTCTGTGGAAAGCAGTGTGGTGATTCCTAAAAGCTCTAAATATCGACTGCCATATGACCCCGCAATCCCCCTACTGGGAATATTCCCTGCTTTGGCTTTGCAGAAGCTTGTCATTTTAATGATGTCCCACTTGTCTATCTTATCTCTTATGACCCATGTGTTTTGGGTTTTGTTCAGGAATTGGATGCCACTTCCAATTTCCATAAGGGTGTGTCCCGCATTTTCTAAGGTTCTTATGGTTTGAGGTTTTACATTTAGGTCTCTGATCCATTTAGAGTTAATTTTTGTGAATGGGGATAGATAAGGGTCTTGTTTGAATCTTCTGCATGTGGTCAGCCAGTTTTCCCAGCACCATTTACTGAATAGGTTCTCCTCTCCCCAGTGGTAGGTGGTGGAGGCTTTGTTGAAGATGAGTTGGTTGAGAAATTGAGGTTTTGCTTCTGGAATCTCAATTCTATTTCATTGGTCTATATGCCTGTTTCTGTACTAATACCAAGTTCTTTTGATTATTATAGCTTTATAGTAAAATTTGAAGTCTGGTAATGTGATACCTCCTGCTTTGTTTTTTTTTTGCTGAGGATTGTTCTGGCTATTCTTGGTCGTTTGTGTTTCCCTATGAATTCCTGTATTGTTTTTTCTAGTTCTGAGAAGAATGTTGCTGGTAATCTGATGGGTATTGCATTAAATCTGTAGACTGCCTTAGGTAAGATGGACATCTTCACAATGTTGATTCATCTAATCCATGAGCATGGGATATTTTTCCACTTGTTTGTGTCATCTTTGATTTCTTTGAGCAGTGTTTTGTAGTTTTCATCGTAAAGGTCTTTCACATCTCTGGTTAGGAAGATGCCAAGGTATTCCATTTTTTTGTGGCTATTGTGAATGGGATTGTGCTTTTTATTTGGGTTTCTGTTTGTTTATTTTTGGTGTAAAGAAATGCGATTGTCTTTTGCACATTTATTTTATACCCTGAGACTTTGCCATAGTCCTTTATCAGTGGAAGGAGGTTTTTGACAGATTCTCTTGGGTTTTTAAGGTACACAATCATATCATCTGCAAGGAGAGATAACTTGACTTCCTCTCTTTTTCCTATTTGGATACCCCTGATCGCCTTCTCTTTTCTGATTGCTCTAGCCAGGACTTCCAATACTATATTGAACAGGAGGGGAGAGAGTGG
>NW_007253572.1:339275-339756 GCF_000164805.1 Carlito syrichta | reverse complement strand
TTGCAAATGTTGAACCAGCCTTGCGTCCCAGGGATGAAGCCTACTTGGTCATGATGGATGATTTTTGAGATGTGCTGTTGAATCCAGTTCGCTAGGATATTGTTGAGAATTTTGGCATCTATGTTCATCAAAGACATTGGCCTGTAGTTCTCTTTCTTTGTTGGGTCTTTACCTGGCTTATGTATCAATGTGATGTTAGCTTCATAAATGATTTGGGGAGGGTTCCATCTTTCTCAAACACCTGGAATACTTTCAGTAGGATTGGTATCAGCTCCTCCTTAAAAGTCTTATAGAATTCTGCTGGAAAGCCATCTGGTCCAGGGCTTTTTTTTGTGGGTAGTTTTCTCATTACATAGTCAATTTCCTTGATTGTCATTGGTCTATTTAGGGTCTCAGTTTCTTCTATTTTCAATCTAGGCAGGTTGTGTGATGTCAGAAAGTCCTCCATTTCCTTAAGGTTTTCAAGTTTGTTTCCATAAAG
>NW_007253572.1:336888-338265 GCF_000164805.1 Carlito syrichta | reverse complement strand
GTTGTGAGTGGGGTATTAAAGTCCCCAGCTATGATAGTGTTAGAGTCAATATCTTTTTTGTTTTCCTAGTAGCCGCTTTATGAAAATTGGCACTCATATATGTTTAGGGTAGATATTTCTTGTTGATGGAGTGAACTTTTTATCATTATCTAGTGGCCTTCTGTATCTTTTTTCATTTTTGATAGCTTAAAATGGTATTTTGTCTGAAATTAGGATCATGACTCCTCCTTTCTTTTGTGTTCCATTCGCCTGAAAATTTGTTTCCCATCCTCTTACTTTGAGTCTGTGAGTCTCCTTTCTAGTGAGATGGATCTCTTGAAGGCAATATATTGCTGCCTGGTGATATTTTATCCATTTTGCCATTCTATGTCTTTTCAGTGGTGCATTTAGTCCATTCACATTCAGGCTAATTATTGATCCCTATCATAATAGATAGAGAGTTGATCCCTATCATAAGGTTCTTATAGAGTTGTTGTTGTTCCTTTTGTTTGTTGTCTTTCTTTTGGTTTTGGGGTTGGTTCGTGTGTGTTTTACTCTTTTTCTGTACTCTTGTGAAGAACGTTGTTGTTATTTTTTCCTTTTCTTCTGTGTTTAGTACTTTCTTAAGTGTTTCTTGTAGAGGTGGTCTGGTGGCAGTGTAAGTTCTTAGGTAGTGGATATCTGGGAAAGATTTTAATTCTCCCTCACTGATGAAGCTTAGCTTGACTGGGTAGGCTAATCTTGGTTGAAATTGTTTATCTTTTAGAACTTTGAAGATAGGGCTCCAAGCTCTCCTATCCTGCAGGGTTTCTATAGGTAGATCTGCTGCTATTCTAATTGGTCTTCCATGGTAGGTGATCTGGCCCTTTTCTCTTGCTGCCTTTAGGATTTTTTTCTTTTATACCTACTTTATTTAGGTGAATTATTATGTGTCTAGGAGTTGGTTCTCTCATTTGTTGTCTTGCAGGGGTTCTCTGAATCTCTTGTGTTTGAATTGTTGCATCACTGATGAGATGAGGGAAGTTTTCTTCAATAATCTCATGGAATGTTTGTTCCAGGGTGGCCTCTCTCTCTCTTTCTGTTTCAGGAAGTCCAATTACTCTTAGGTTCGGTCTCTTGAAGTAATTGCTCATCTCTCGAAGGTTTTGTTCTGTCTTTTTAAGCTTCTTTTCTATGTTTTTGACAGTTTGGGGTTATTTCTATATTTTGGTCCTCAAGCTCTGAGATTCTTTTTTCTGCTTGGGCTAATTCTGCTTTCCATTCTTATCAGTTTGTTATTCATTTCATTCACAGTATTCTTTAGTACTGTTATCTCAGTTATCAACTCCTTCCTAGTTTCTTCTTGTCTCTCCTCAATTCTTTTTAATCTCTCCATTAATGTCTTGATATATAGGTTTG
>NW_007253572.1:291474-336200 GCF_000164805.1 Carlito syrichta | reverse complement strand
GGAATCTTTCCTGAGTGTCTAAAGTCTCTTCAGCTCTGATCTCTAGCCTCTCCCCTTTGCTTTCATTGCAGGCAGATAGATTTACTCCAAGCTTGGGTTGGTTCCCTTGGCTTGCTGCCTGAGAGGTCTGTGACAGGATTGAGTTGCCTTATCTGATTCAGCATGTGGGAGGGCCTTTTGTCTCCTGTTTAGCAACCCCACCTTAGAAACCAAGGTGGAGGCTGCTCATAGATGGGTGGGGCAATGCAAATCTCTGCCTTGAAAATGGCCGAGGTGGGCAGCTCCTCTTTTGAGAATCCTTTCTCTCCATCTGTCCTTTCTCTCCACTCATCCAGGTCTGTGGGTGCTCCACTATGATGGGCTGTGGTGGTGTGTCTCCAGCATCAGGCAACGGGGATCAGTGACACAGCTGGGTGCTGGATCTGGTGTGCCGCCAGCAGACTGGGGTGGAGGAAGGAGCTGGGAATTCCCTCTTTTGGAGCTGAGAGCTGAGAGCAGCTGATCAGCACCTTCTTAAGATATACTGTTCCCTTACACATGGGGTCCCATGCTGGGTGCCTCAGCTGGAGCAGGGACCAGAGCTCCAAAGGGTGGGTGGTGAGTGGTGACAGTGGCTTTGGGCCCCGCACAGGGCACTTCAGGAATGGAGCTGGTATCTCTGAGGGGCAGGCACCTAGAGCCTCCCTGGGTGACGGCAGCTTGAAATAGGGCTGGGCAGAGGCCCAGATTCCAGGGTGGGGAGCTGTAACTCTGAAGAGTGAACAATGGGCTCCTGGGCTGGGTGCCCAGTCAGGGAGGGAGCTGGCAGTGGCTGGGTGCTGGGCAGCTCAATGTAGACAGCAAGGGAACCCAGATCTCTACAAGGTGATATCCAAGGGCCTCCATAGGCAGTGGCCGGCGGGTTGGGGCCGGGTGAGACATTTAGCCAGGGAGGGAGCTGGGATCTCCACACAACCATGGCCCAGGTCCGCATATTGTGGAGCAGCAGTAGCCAAGGGGCTGTAATAGCTGGCCTTGAGTGGGACCAAGGGTCTTTAGGCCTCAGACTGGTGCAGCTTGCAGTGGGCAGGGGGGTGGGGGGAGGAAAGTAAGAGTCTTTTTGGGAACTCACTTTTGGAGAATTTCACAGTCCCACTTATGCCGCCGCCATTTTACCGGAACTCTGGGATCCCTTTTATGAGTTTCCATCTATCTACTGTCTCCCTGATAGTCACCAGTTTTTAACAGTGCCATTTTCTAGTTTACTGTCTAGAAATTCAGGATTTTAGTCTCTTTACTTTCTTGTGTGCTTGTCTGGCTGCAGGACAAAAAAATCAGGAAGGTAATTTCAATAGTTTTTTTTTTTTTGGGTTGGAATCTCACTCTGTTTCCCAGACTGGAGTGCAGTGGCCGCTCCTGGCCACTGCAGCCTCAACCTGCTGGGCTCCAGTGAGCCTTCCGCCTCAGCCTTCCAAGTAGCCGGAATTACAGGCATGAGCTACCACGCTCGGCTGATTTTTTAAAAATTTATTGTAGTGATGAGGTCTCGCCAAGTTGCCCAGGTGGGTCTCGAACCCGTGGGCTCATGCAATCCACTCACCTCAGCCTCCCAAAGTGCGGGATTACAGGCTGAGCCACTGAGCCCAGCTTCAATAATTTTTTTTTGGTATTATTATTTTAAAATTTTCTGTTACTTTAGGGTTGTAGTGTAGCTACTTGCACTTTAAGCATTGCAACCACATTTTAGGCAGGAAGAATAGAAAAAGGAGAAAGAAAAAGGTCTTTTTATAGGAATATTTTGCTTTAGTTTTTCCTTTTTAGTAAGATGAAGCATAACCTAACTAAAGTGCAAATAAATTGCACAGAACACACACACACAAAAACACACACACACAGAGATGTAATCTTCATTTGCATGAAGATATAGAACACTCTGGAAATTTTAAACTTGTAGGTTTAAACAGTACATAGGCCTTGAAAGACAGGAGAAAACTTCTACCACCATTTAAGGTCAGGAGTCTTTACAGGACCAGGAAGTCTTACAAGAAACCCCCTACTTAAACTCTTATAGGCAACTCCTACTTAAAGTGAGCCTGAATAATGCTGTATTAGTAGGGTTAGGGCAGCATAGACTTTATCCACTATGAAAACTATGTCGTGGGAAAACTTACTTGTCTCTATTTTTTAGCTGGGTGGAGGAGAAAAACAAATCTCAGATTTAAAAACCAGAATCTTGTCCTCATGTTGTTTGTGGCCCAAATTATCTTAGTTTGTGGCATCACTTGTATCATCTAGAAAAAAAATTGACCAAGAAATAACTCAAGAAAAAAGGTCCCCAGAAATCTACAAGGTAACAAGGCATTATGAGCAAGAGCCAGTAGAAATAATAAAAAGCTGAATCAAGCCTGATAATAGATTTTGGAATTAGTAGACACAGAATATAAAATAGTTCTATTTTATATCTTTAACAAAATAAAGGATGGGATTTAAAATATAAGTAGGGAACAAGAAACAATAAAAGATGACCTAGTTGATATGAAAAAGAGACAAAGAGAAATTAAGAAAACAAATATGTAATACTTGAAAAGTAGACCTCTGTTGGACATCACTGGAATATAGTGCTAAAAAGTATTCTAGACTATACTCCAGAGAGACAAAGAGAAGAAAAGTATGAAAGAGAGGTTAAGAGATTCAGAGAACAGAATAAGAAAACTAAATATATATCCAATCATAGATTTAGATGAGAGGAGAGTGAATTGGGATGAGGCAATATTTGAAGAAGATTTTCCAGAGTTAATGAAATACATCTGTCTGTCTATCTATGTACCTAGATAGATAGATCAGGAAATGCATCAAGTCCTAGTGGAAATGAACAAATGCATATTCACAATTGGACACACTGTAGTGAAACTGCAGAGCATAAAAGACAAAAAAAAATCTTAAGGGCAGCTTTGGAGAAAAACAGATTACCTATCAAGAACAACAAGTCACTAACTATATTGCCATCAGGAATAAAGAACGACAGAATATAGCATATGTTTGGCAGTGACTCTAAATACAAATTTCACATTCAATGAAATTATCTTTAAAGAGTGGGACAAGAAGAGAGCATTTTTTAGACAAATAAAAATAAGTTTGTAGCTAACAGATCTTTGCTAGAGGAAATTATAATGGATTCACTTCAGGTAGAAGGATGGTGATACTAGGTGAAAGATTTGCAAGAAACTGGCTAAAATGTGGGTCAATCCTTTAAATTTTATTAGATAATCATAGCATGGGAAGGTAGAATAAAATACATAACTTTATGAAATAGACAAACGTCCACTGTGAATTTTCTTAGGTATGAGATGGGTTATTTTATCCTTCGCCTTTACTCTTTTCTGCTGGCTGGCATGTAGATGTGGTAACTGCATCTTTAGCAGCAGATGATCTTGTATAAAGCGAAGTGACTTTAAGTATGCAAACCATGGCTTAGGATGATCATACAGAAATACAGAAGAAAGGTGAATTCTTGATGACATTGGAGCTTCTGTACCTGTTCTAGACTATCCCTGGTTATTTTTCAAATAAAAGAGCAATAAACTTCTATCTTGTTTTAACCACTACTGGTGTGTGTGTGTGTGTGTGTATGTGTGTGTGTGTGTGTGTATGTATGTATTTATTAAAAGTTTATAAGCAGCCAGTATAAACTCTAACTGATACAAGCTTCCACACTGGTAGAGTAAATGAAATGAGAAAAATGAAACCAAAATCAAAACAGGCAGTAACTCAATGAATTTGAAACAAGAAAATAGTAAGAGAAAAAAGAAAAAGACAGAAATGGCAGGACATATAGAAAATGCAAAATATGATTGTATAAATCCAAATATATTAGTTATCACACTAAATATAAATGTATTAAATTCATTAGCTAAAAGACATATTTTATTTTACTACATTAAATAAAGAAAATCTCAGTTATATGTGTTGGACTAACAAGACATATTTATAAAACATAAAGATATAGGTTGAAAAAGCAGAGAATGTTAAAAAATATACCAGGTAAGTACTTTCAGAAAGAAAGGAAATGTAACTATATTAATAGATGATGTAAGCCAAGCAATAATAACTATTAGAGTTAAAGAGAGTAATTGAAGAACAATAAAAAAGAGCAAAACACTAATACAGTATTATATTCATAAATATCTACCCATTTAATAATATGGCTCCAATGCAAAATACATAGCACTGAAAGGAAAATTGACAATGATTTAAACACATCCCTCTCAGTAATTTATTAAGTAGTCAAAATATAGTAATGATATAGGAGATTTGAATACAGCACAATTAATAGGTTCAATCCAAAGGATATGTGTTCTACCTGATAAATGAATAATATTTATTCTTTTCAAGTACACATAGACTATATTTAATAACTGAGAAAATACAGGACTATAAAACAGTCTTTCAAATTTCAAAATAATGTTTTATTCCCTGATCTCAATGTAATTAAGTTAAAAATCAATAAAAAACCAATTAGAAAGAAAATTATGTTTGGAAATAAAAAAACATCAAATAATACATGAGTCAATACTGTAGAAAATGTAAAAATATACAGAATATAGTCTTGAAAATTTAATGGTTATGAAACATGTGAGATGCACAAAAAATACTACTTAGTAGGAAATTTATAATTTAAATGTTGCATTAGAAAAGAGGAAAAGCTTCAAAAAAATAGCTAAGCATTCACCTTAAGAAGATAGAAAAAAAAAGAATAACAGAATTGCCTTGGTATGCTCAGGCTGTCATAACCACATACCATAGTCTGGGAGGCTTAAACAACAGAAATTTATTTCTCACATATCTGGAGGCTGAAAATGCCAGATCAGAGTTCAGCAGAATTCTGTTTCTGGTGAAGGCTCTCCTCCTGGCTTGTAGATGGCAGCCTTCTTGTGTATCTTCATATGATGGAGAGAGAGTAAGAATGAGCTCTATGGTGTCTCTTCTTATAAGGATTAGTGTCCCACATTTATGACTTCATTTGCTCCTGGTGGAAAGATTATAGGTAATTAACTAGATTATTGTGAATTGTCTTGGCAGAAGAAAAGAGTAAATGGCAAATCACATGCAATCTGTTAAAACTTTTGTCCAGAAGAGACCTATATTACTGTTCCCCATGCTCATTGGCCAAAATATGGCCCCTAATGACTTCATTATGTGGGAATGTATAATCTTTCCATCAGGAGCAAAGAACTGGAATGTTTGGTATCTAATAATGAAATTTCTTAAAGGAATGCCAAGAACTATGACAGGTCTGATATTTACTCTGTTTGCAAATGAACAAGTTAGCCTGTTGGAGCTTTATGAATATTGGCAGAATATAGGAAACTCCTAAGTCAGAGTTAAAAGAGAGTTTATTACTCCCAGCAATAGTAGTAGCTA
This sequence comes from Carlito syrichta, assembly GCF_000164805.1. Lineage (NCBI taxonomy): Eukaryota > Metazoa > Chordata > Mammalia > Primates > Tarsiidae > Carlito > Carlito syrichta. Next base: position 330,800 of record NW_007253572.1, on the reverse strand, counting down.
GAATATCACCATTTTCTTGTGTTGTTGGCCCAAGTCCAAATCTCAATAGGGTGACATGATGGTTGCCAGGTAATACTTGCACATATACTGGATTTCAGTATAGCAGAGGAACTCTGAGTTTAGGTAACCTACCTTTTAAAAAAAAATCAAGAAAACCTCCTCACCTTTTTTTGACTTAGTTGTACAATCTATCAAGTACACTGCTAAAACTGAAGGTGGTTCTGTTAGCTGAAGAAAAGAAGGAAGAATGGATACAGAGGGACAGTTAGCAGTTTGTTCCTCAATTGGTCAACACAGTAGAAGATTAAAGAAGAAAAACCTATGAGCATTTAAATAAATGAAGATAAATTATATGACAAAATTCTAAATCCATGTATGATAAAAAACTAAATAAATCTGGAATTGAAGGAAATTTCTTTAATGATGTAAGATACTACCAAAAGCACTACCTAAAAGACCATACTTAATTTTGCAACACTAAAACATTCTCTTTATCATAAATTTCTTTAATGATGTAAGATACTACCAAAAGCACTACCTAAAAGACCATACTTAATTTTGCAACACTAAAACATTCTCTTTTATAATCAAAAGCAAGACATGGATGCCATTTATTACTACTTCTGTACTACATTGTACTTCAGAGTCTAACTTGTGTAGTAAGAGAGGAAAAGAACTAAGATGTGAAAGAATTATTGTGGATGATTTGATTATATACTTTGAATTAACCTACAGATTAACCTACAGAATTAACCTACAGATATATTATTAGAATTAATAAGATAATTTATCAATATTGTTGTATACAAAATTAGAAAAATTTGTATATTTATAATATAGTAGCAAAAGAGATAAAAAATGCAATCAAAGACCAACTGCAATAGCAACAAAAATTTAAATACCTAATAATATAGTTAACAGAAGATATGCAAGAATCTTTGAGGATAATATTATGAAACATTGTTGAATAATGTATTAGGTCATGCTGGTTTACCAAACTCCACTTGCCAGTGGCTTAAAACAGTATATGCTATTTATTACTCAGAGCAATCCTAACAGATATTTTGGACTAGTGAGTGACTTTCTTCCAAGTAGAAATTTAGGTTCTCAGGCTCCTTCCATGTATTGACTCTGCCATATTTAACATGTGGTTTCCAAAGGCTGCTATATTAAACTGATATGGAGGATCATGCAGGAAAAGGTGCTAGGACCGAGAATTAGTGACTTCTGTGAGCTAGGAGCACAAATGGTGTATTATTTTCTACAATTTTTATTTATTTGTTGAATCAGGATCTCAATCTGTCACACAAGCTGGAGTGCAGTGACACGATTGTGGCTCACTGTAGCCTCAAATTCCTGGGCTCAAGTGATCCTCCTACTTTAGTCTACCAAGTAACTAGAACTACAGGCATGTGCCACATGCCTGACGATTTTTTTTTTGTAGAAATGAAGTTTTGCTATGTTGCCTAGGCTAGTTTTGAAATCTTGGGCTCAAGCAGTCCTTCCCACTCAGCCTCCCAAGGTGTTGAACTTACAGGTGTGAGTCACTGTACTTGGCCTATTTATTATTATTTTTTAATATTAGAATCATGGAGTACATATGAGGATTTGTTACATAGGTATATTGTGCAAAGGTGAGGATTGGGCTTCTGATGAACCTGCCACCATACCCCACTGCCCCAGTGGTGAATCTGGTGCCCAATCCTTTATTTCTCCTTTCTCCCGCCTTTCTTTAGCAGTGTCTGGTATCTGTTATTCCTATCTTTGTGTCTGTGTGTGTTCAGTGTTTAATACCCATTTATGAGTGAGAACATGTGGTATTCTATTCAGTTTTTTGTTTCTGTGATAATTCATTTAGAATGAAGGTCTCCAGCTGTATCCAGGTTGCTGCAAATACTATGACTTTGTTTTTTTTTTTTATGACGGTGTAGTATTTCATAGTGTATATGTACCACATTTTCTTTATTAATGGGCATCTGGGTTGGTTACATGTTTTTGCTATTGTGAATAGCGCTGCAATAAACATGAGTGCAGCTGTCTTTTTGGTAGAATGATTTGTGCTCCTTTGGGTCTATCCCCAGAAGTGGGATTGCTGGGTCAAAATGTAACTCTATTTTTAGTTCTTTGAGAAATCTCCAAGTTGCTTTCTACAGAAGTTGAACTAGCTAACATTTCTGCCAACAGTGTATGAGTGTTCCCTTTTCTCCGCAGCCTTGTCAACATCTGTTGTTTTTTGACTTTTTAATAATAACTAATCTAATCAGTGTGAGATGCCATCTCATTGTAGTCTTGATTTGTATTTCTCTGATGATTAGTGATGCTGAGCACTTTTCATCTGTTTGTTGGGTGCTTGTATGTCTTCCTTTGAGAAGTATCTGTTCATGTTCTTTGCCCACTTGATTCTATACCTAGAAAACCCTATAGATTCCACCAAAAAACTCCTAGCACTAATAAATGATTTCAGTAAAGTCTCAAGATACAAAATCAATATGCAGAAATTAGTTGCATTTTTATGCAACCAAAACCAAATAAAGAATCTTGAGCAATATTTTACTCTATATGCAAAAATTAACTAAAAAATGGATTAAAGACCTAATGTAAAACCAAAAATTGTTGTGCTACTACAAGAAAACAGGAGAAAAATGCTGTGACTTTTGTTTAGACAATTATTTTTTGATATGACACAATAAGCACAGTCCATAAAACAAAAAGGTGGCTGGGCATGGAGTCCATGCCTGTAGGTCCAGTTATTTAGGAAGCTGAGGTCAGGGGAGGTTGAGGCAGGGGAAAGCTGTGGTCTAGATACAATTTTAAAAGACTGATAGAGTGGATAAAAATGATCCAACTATATGTTCTTTACAATAAACCTAATTTAAATATAAAGAAACAGATAGATTAAAAGTAAACGGGTGGAGAAAAATATACCATGCTAACACAAATCGAAAGAAAGCTAGATCACTATTTCAATTTCAGGCAAAGCAGACTTCAAAACAAAGAAAATGATCAGGAATAAAGAGGAACACTACATAATAATTGGGTCATTCTTCAAGAAGACATAACTACACTTAATGTGTATGTGCTTAGAAACAAAGCATCAAAATATATCAGGGAAAAAGTGATAGAAATGCAAGCAGAAACAAATTTGCTATTAAAGTTGAAATCTTTAGTACACTTCTAGCCATAAAAGACAGATCCAGCAGGCAGAAAATCAGTAAGGATATAGTTAAACTGGATAGCACTCTCAGTTAACTGAATCCAATTGGCACTGTCTTAGTTTGTTTGGGTTGCTGTAACAAAAATATCACAAACTTGGTGACTTTTAAACAACAAACATTTATTTTTCATATTTTGGGGGCTGGGAGGTCCGGGATCAAGACACTAGCAATTTTGGGGTCTGGTGAGGACCCATCCCTCATATACTGCGCCTTATCTCTGTGTTCTGTCATGGTAGAGGGGCAAGACAGTTCTCTTGGGTCTCTTTTATAAGGGTGTTAATACCATGTATAAGGGCAGAAGTCTCTGTGACCTAATCATTGCCCAAAGGGCCTACCTCTAATACCATCACCTTGGAGGTTAGTACAATGTGTGACAGTTAAGTTCACAAACTCATCCTAGAAAAAGTGCTATGTGCCTCATTACTGAGTATCACTATAGTAACCTTTGAAGTACTTTCCTTGGGAAGCTATGCACTGATGTCAGTGCCTAGTCCACTCATCAAAGCATTTTTGGAACTCTTTTTCTGAATGGCCATCAGAGCTGTTGTATTACCCTTGATGTCCTGAATGTGATCAAAATATCTTCCTTTCAATATTTTCTTTATCTTTGGATAAAGAAAAAGTCATTGGGGGCCAGATCAGGTAAGTAGGGAGACTGTTCCAATACAGTTATTTACTTGCTAAAAATTCCCCCACATACTGTTTTGTGTGAGAGGGTGACTTGTTGTGATACAAAAGCTCCTTCAGGACTATTTTTGCACACACCTTTCTCATGCAAAGATTTTCAGTTAAGGATGTGGGGAAAAGGGAACACTTCTACCCTGTTGGTGGGAGTGTAAACTAGTACAACCCCTTTGGAAAACATTGTGGTGATTCCTAAAAGATCTAAAAATTGACCTTTCATATGACCCAGGAATCCCTCTTCTGGGAATATACCCAAAGGAACTCAAATCATTCTATTAAAAAGATAACCTGTGCACACATGTTTATTGCAGCACTTATTTACAATAACAAAATCATGGAATCAACTGCAAAGGGAGGGACAAGATAGGGGAAACTGCAAAGGGAGGGACAAGATAGGGGCACATTTCATCAATAAGGGTACCTGATCTCAAACCAGGTGACATGGGACCAAAGTGAGGTCCAAACTTTACCTGTACAATGACCATTTGTATACCTAACTCTGAATTGTACCCTACATCTTTAAAATAAAAAAAGATTATATAAGGAAAAAAAAAGATTTTCCTGTTTCTCTATTGATGTTTATTTGGTCTGCTGTGCTTCTCACAGTCAACCAATGATTTTGACATACAATTTGCCAGACATTTTGCAATGTTTTCATCAGTTCTGCTTGTTACTGGCCATCCTGACCTCTCTTCATCAATGACACTTTCCCCTCAGAAAAATGTTTAATCTGTTTGTACACTGCCATTTTCTTCATGGCATTATCCCCATAAACTTGAACTAACATTTCCCTGATTTCACTTCCACTCTCATCAAGTTTAACAAGAAATTTAATGTTTGTTCATTGCACTAATTCAAGCTCCAACATTCTTGTGATGGCACACAAAAACATGCAACAACAATAATAAATGAGTAACGGGGAAGATGGCGGCTGAGTCAGTTGGACTATGTGTGAGTGTGAGTGAGTGAGTGTATGGAAAATTTTGTGTACATGTTGGTGAGTGAGTGGGCGTGTGAGTGACTGAGTGAAGGCTAGGGAGCTAGTGGTCAGGGCTCTCCTGGTGCAGCGGCTGGTGCCACAGCTGCTGGGCTTGGATCCTAGTGATCCTCAGGATGCAGAAGTCGAGCACCATTTTCTTTTTTTTTTAATCAGTGAAACCCTTTCTGGGAAGAAAATGCTGGAAGAGACTGTCTAAGTGGGGACTTGTGAGCAAGTGGCCAGGCCCTTGGTACAACAGCTGGTGCTGTAGCTTCTCTGCCTTGGCTCTTCCCAGGTCACAGAAGCTAAGTGCCATTTTTTTTCATTTTTTTTTAAACAGACAAAAGTTTTCCTGTGAACAAATGACAGGGAGAGACCATCCCCCTAGGCTCTGCCTCATCATTGCAGCAGGAGAGACTGCTGGCTCCAGGCTTTACCTCACCACTTCAGCACCTGGCAGGGCACTGGCAGCAGGGGCTGTGGAGGGAGTTAGGCAAAGTCCCACAGAAGAGGACAAGACAGGCACCTCACCACCATCTTGAAGGTGGGGCAGGAAAGTGCTCCGACTTGCTCACCACAGAGCAATAGACCCAATCTCTGTGACTGGTGGATCAACTACTCAGGAATTGATCATGACCCAGAGGAAATATCCTGAAAGAACAAACTTCAGAGGGACCTGACGTTTGCTGGGTTCCAGGTGCTCTACCCCTTATCCTGATCCAGTTGTGGGACAAAGGGTGTGGCCAGAAAAAGACAAAGAAGGACTTTGAAGAGGTCAGTGGTGAGTCCTGGGTTGACCCAAACCCCTCCTCCCAGCAATCCTCTGAACGTCAGACCTACATAACTGGGCCAAAACTGAGAGGGACAAACCCAGGTGGAGCCTGGATGTCAGTCACAATGGAGAACTCCATTCCAGGATAGATCTGGCTGGGGCACCCCCCACGAGTACATACCTGGGGAAGAGACTATCCCACATCTCCTCACCAGAGAAGATCTCCTGGACCATATGAGAGTGGGAGGGGAGGACTGTAGCCCCACGCACATCCACTGCCCCTCCTCTGTCCCTGCTCTGAACACTGAGGAGAGTGAAAGAGGTGACTCTGCAGGAGACCTGATTAGAGGAACAATTACAGAGCCTGCCTCAAGGGGGCGTATTTTAATGATTTTAATTTTTAAAAACTTAAAAAAAATTTTTTTGCATGTTTGTTAGTTCATTTATTTTAAAAATATTTTTTCTTCGTGTATGATGTGTATGTGAGGGTTTGATCTGTATCCCCCAATTTTTTTCTTTTCTTTTTTTGTCTCTTTCTTCTTTTATTTGTCATTTTCTGTTTATGTGTGCATGTGAATGATTGAGTGTTCATCTTTCAGTTTTGTTGTTGTTGTTGTTGGTTTGTTTTTGCTCTTTTGTTCTTCTGGGTTTTTTTATTTTCATTTTTTATAGTTGAAGGTATGTGTCAATATATGTGTGAGGGTTCCATCTGAATTCCATTTTTCCCTCCCAGTCTTTCTATTTTTCTTCTCTGTTCACTTTGTGCTAGGCATGTGTGTGTGTGTTTGGTTTTCTTGTTTTTTTGTTGTTGTTGTTTGTTTTGTTTCACTTTGTCGTTATTCCAGTTTGTTTTGTGGTGTGTGTGTAGGTCTGTGTGTGTGTGTGTTCAGTTGTTTTTTGCATTGGTTTCTGCTTTGCATCATCATATAGAGTGGTGGTGGGGGGTGGATCTCGGGGAACACATGCCACAAGAAGTGAACATTGTAATTTGCAAGTAGTTTCTGAATCCTAATGCCAAATCCCCTACTTTATTTGAATTTCAAAAACTACAAGAGACAGCAAAGCTTCCCATCCACCATCCTATTTCAAAATAGAACAAATCCAGAGCCCAGATCAGGGAAGAATAGAGGACTGAGCAAACATCAGAAGGGAAAGCCTCTCCTACTGACACTGAATAACACAACTAAAGAGAAAAACAAGAGGTCTGTCATAAATGAGGAAAAACCAAAGACAGACCACAGGCAATTTCAAGTATACCAAAGACAAAACTCCTGAAAAATCAGACCTTCGTGCCTAAACAATGGAAGTCACCAATGACTGGCCCCAGAATATGACAGGGATTAGGGAATGGATGGAAAGAATGAATAAGACTCAAGAAAGCAAGATGCAACACTGAAAGAACTTGTAACAGATATTTTAGCAATAAAAAATTTCATCCAGGAAATAAATAACAAGATGATAAGCATGGAAGGAAGATTTAATCTAGCTGAATAAAGAATCTCAGAACTTGAATGCCAGAACATGGAATTAACCCAATCTGTAAAAAAACATAGAAAGAAGCCTCAGAAAGAAAGAACAAAGCCTATAAGAGTTGTGTGATTATAACATGAGGCTGAACCTACACCTGATTGTTATCCCAGAAGAAGAAAGGGAAATGGAGAACAACTTGGAGCAAGTATTCCAGGAGATAATCCAAGAAAACTTTCTCCATATCACCAGAGATGTGACAGCCAAGCACAAGAGATACAGAGAACCCCCACAAGACATCAAGTGAGAAGACCAACCCCTAGACACATAGTAATTTGCCTACACAAAGCAGGCACAAAAGAAAAAAATTCTAAAGGCAGCAAGAGAGAAAGATCAGACTATCTATAGTGGAAAACCAACTAGAATAGCAGCAGACCTATCGGCAGAAACACTACAACCAAGAAGGGACTCGAGCCCTATATTCAAAGTCCTCAAAGATAAACAATTTCAACCCAGAATTTCCTATCCAGCCAAGCTCAATTTCATCAGTGATGGAGAATTAAAATCCTTCCCAGACATCCAACCCCTAAGAGATTATGCAGTTTCCAGACCAGCTCTACAGGAGATGCTTTAAAAGGTATTAAGCACAGAAGAAAGAAAGAAAGAAAAAGAATGACCACCCACTTTCCAAGAGAACTATAGAGCACAGAATCAACAGAGAATACAGCACAGCAAGAAGCTTGAAAATACACACATACATAAACCACAAAGCAAAAAGAAAACGAGCAAAAAAAGAAAAAACTTCATAAGACCCTCAAGACAGGGATAAACAATCACATTTCAATAATCAGCCTGAATGTGAATGGATTAAACGCACCACTGAAAAGACACAGAATGGCAAACTGGATAAGAAACCATGACCCAATTATTTGCTGCATTCGGGAGACTCATCTCACTACAAGGGATGCACACAGACTCAAAGTTAAAGGATGGAAAATGAGTTTCCAGGCAAATGGATTACAAAAGAAGGCAGGCAACTGCAATCTTAATATCAGACAAAACAAACTTTAAGCTCTCAAACACTAAAAAAGATGCAAAAGGACATGACATAATGATAAAATTTTCAATCCATCAACAAGAAATATCCATCCTAAACATACATGCACCTAACACAGGAGCACCAGCATTTATAAAGCAACTGCTAAGTAAACTAAAAAAGATATTTACTCTAACACTATTATAGCAGGGGACTTGAATACCCCACTAACAGCCCTAGATAGATCATCAAGGTAAAAAAGTAAACAAGGAGATCCAGAACCTAAACTTGACACTTGACCAAATGTACTTAATAGATACCTACAGATTATTCCACCCAACAACCACAGAATACGTATTCTATTCATCACCACATGGAATGTATTCCAAGATCAATCACATCCTTGTCCATAAATCAAGCATAAACAAATTCCATAAGGTTGAAATCTTGTCATGCACATTCTCAGGCCACAGTGGAATAAAAATAAATATCATTACCAACAAAATTTCCCCAAAGTCCACAAAGACATGAACACTAAGCAGCATGATGCTGAACAACTACTGGATCAACACTGAAACCAACGCAGAAATCAGAAGTTTCCTGAAAACAAATTAAAATGAAGAAACATTTTACCAAAACTTCTGGAATACCATGAAATCAGTTCTAAGAGGGGCATTTATATCTCTATGAGTACATATCAAGAAAACAGAAAGATCACAAGTGGAGAGCCTAATAAATCACCTAAGGGAGCTGGAAAGAGAAGACCATCAAAACTCAAACTTCAGCAGAAGAATCCAAATCACCAAAATAAGAGCCCAAATATGGGACACAGAAGACAAAAATATCATAGAAAACATCAACAACAACAAAAAAAGGTGGTTCTTTGAAAGAATAAGATTGATGGGCCCCTTGTCAGAATGACCAAGAAAAAGAGAGTAAAAGCCCAAATAAACACAATCAGAAATACACAACTGACCCCAAAGAAATATAAAAGATGATCAGAGATTAGTATGTACACCTATATGGAAACAAACTTGATAACCTAAATGAAATGGAGGACTTTCTGACATCACACAACTTCCCCGGGTTGAAACAAGAAGACATTGAGACACTATACAGACCAATAACAACCAAGGAAATCGACACTGCCATACAAAAACTACATATATATATAAAAAGCCCTGGACTGGATGGCTTTCCAGCATAATTCTACAAAATGTACAAGGAGCTGATACCAATCCTGTTGAAAGTATTCCAGGCAATTGAGATAGAGGAAATTCTCCCAAAATTATTTTATGATTTTATGAAGCTAACATTCACACTGATACTCAAACTGGGTAAAGATCAAAAAAAAAAAAAAAGAAAAAGAACTACAGGCCAATATCCCTTATGAACATAGATGCAAAAATCCTCAACAAGATTCTAGCAAATTGGATCCAAAAACACATCTCAAAAATCATCCACCATGACCAAATAGGCTTCATCCCTAGGATGCAGGGCTGGTTCAACATTCACAAGACCATAAATGTAATTAAATGCATCAACAGATGTAAAAACAAGAAACATATGATTATATCATTAGATGTAGAAAAATCTTTTGATAAAATCCAGCATCCCTTCCTGATAAAAACCCTCAAACACCTAGGTATAGAAAGAACATACCTCAAAATAGTAAGTGCCATTTATGATAAACCCACAGCTAACATATTGCTAAATGGACAGAAATTGGAAACATTTCCCCTGAAAACTGGAATAAGACAAGGCTACACACTACCCCCCATCTTGTTCAACATTGTGCTGAAAGTCCTAACTAGGGCAATTAGATAAAAGAAGGAAATCAGGGGTATCCAAAAAGGAAAAGAGGAAATCATGCTATCCTTCTTTGCTGATGATATGTTTCTATACCTTGAAAATCCAAGAGAATCTGTCAAAAGCCTGCTTGCACTGATAAAGAACTTTGGCAGAGTCTCAGGGTACAAAGTAAATGTGCAAAAGACAGTTGCATTCCCTATACACCAACAACAAGCAGGCAGAGACCCAAATTAAAAGCACAGTCCCATTCACAATAGCCACAAAAAAATGAAATACCTCGGCATCTTCCTAATCAGAGAAGTGAAAGACCTTTACAATGAGAACTTCAAAACACTGCTCAAAGAAATCCAAGAAGACACAAACAAATGGAAAAATATTCTATGCTCATGGATAGGAAGTATCAACACTGTTAAAATGTCCATCCTACCAAAGGCAATCTACAGATTCAATGCAATACCCATTAAGTTACTAACATCATTCTTCTCAGACCTGGAAATGACAATACAGAAATTCATATGGAAACATAAACAACCACAAATAGCCAAAACAATCCTTAGCAAAAGAAAAAAAAAACCAGGAGGTATTACACTTCCAGACTTCAAATTTTACTATAAGGCTACAGTAATTAAAACAGCCTAGTATTGGTACAAGAACTGGCACATAGACCAATGGAACAGGATAGAGTTTCCGGAAGCAAAGCCTTAATTTCTCAACCAACTCATCTTTGACAAAGCCTCCAACAACAACCACTGGGAAGAGGAGAACCTATTCAGTAAATGGTGCTGGGAAAACTGGCTGATCACATGCAGAAGATTGAAACAGGACTCCTACCTATCACCATACACAAAAATTAACTCTAAATAGGTCAAAGACCAAAATGTAAAATCTCAAACTATAAGAATCTTAGAAAACACAGAAAACACCCTTATGGAAATTGGAATTGGCAACCAATTCTTGATCAGAACCCTGAATGCTCATACCTTAAGAAATAAGATAGACAAGTGGGACCTCATCAAACTAATGAACTTCTGCAAAGCAAAAGAAACCATCAAGAGAGCAGGGAGACAACCCACAGAATGGGAAAAGCTATTTGCTAACTGTATGTCTGACACCTAGGCTCTATAAGGAACTCAAATGCGCCAAAAGGAAAAAAACATAGCCCCATGAAAAAAGTGGGCAAAAGACATGAATAGACACTTCTCAAAAGAAGATATACAGGCAGCCAACAGACACATGAAAAAGTGCTCAGACTCTCTAATCATCAGAGAAATGCACATCAAAACCACATTGAGATATCACCTAACCCCAGTAAGAATGGCCATCATTAATAAAACAAACAACAACAGATGCTGGCGAGGATGCAGTGAAAAAGGAACGCTTCTACATTGCTGGTGGGAATGCAAACTAGTGCATCATCTCTGGAAAACAGTGGGAGATTTCTGAAAGAACTAGAGATTGACCTTCCATATGACCCAGCAATTCTCGTATTGGGAATATACCCAGAGGGACTGAAATCATCCCACAAAAAAGATACCTGCACACGTATGTTTGTTGCAACTCACAATAGCAAAAACTTGGAACCAACCATGCTGCCCATTGAAGCTGGTTTGGATTAAAAAATGTGGTACATATACACAATGGAATATTATGCAGCCATAAAGAAGGACAAACAAATGGACTTCGCAGCAACTTGGATGGATTGAGGGTCGATCATACTCAGTGCTCTATCACAGAAACAAAGAACAGAGTACCCATATGTTCTCACTCACAAGCAGACCTTGAACAATTATAATACTCTAAGAAAGGGATTGGCAGTAGTGGGAAACTGTCAGGGGTGGGATTGGCAGTTGAGGGAAACTGCTAGGGGAGGGAGGGGCATACCTCATCAACAAGTGTATCTGCATAATGAACGTTTATATACCTAACCCTGAATTGTACCCCACATCTTTATAATTAAAAAAAACCCCAATAAATCCCCAAAATAAAAAAAAAAACAGGCTGGGCTCGGTGGCTCAGCCTGTAATCCCGCGCTTTGGGAAGCCAAGGTTGAGTGGATTGCCTAAGCCCGCGGGTTCAAGAACCACCTGGGCAACTTGGTGAGACCTCACCTCTACAATAAATCAAAAAATCAACTGGGCGTGTTAGTGCATGCCTGTAATTCTGGCTACTTGGAAGGCTGAGGCGGAAGGATCTCTGGAGCCCAGCAGGTTGAGGCTGCGGTGGCTGGGAGCGGCCACTGCAATCCAGTCTGGGCGACAGAGTGAGACTCCAACTCAAAAAACAAACAAAAAATTAAAAAAACAATAATAAATGCCACTCACCAAGATACCGCCACATGTTGGTACGAACACAGCTGTGAGATGCTGATATACCAAGGTTATGAAACCCTCTCGTGTTGTTTTTATACAGGGCTGCTAACACAAGCACACGGTGGCAAGTTTGCAAACTTAATTATAAGACTTTGTTATTGTAGTTGTTATTATGGCAGTAAAAAGAAATGCTTTGGGGAGGGTGAGATTACAGCATTAAAGAATAGTTTTATAAAAACTTTTCTGCAGGTGAACATAAGTGATAATATCCAGGAGTATGGTTTTCTTTTAATCTACTTTAGAAAAAAAAAGCTAGACTCCTTGAACAATGTGGTAGATACCATTGGTTGCTCATTTAACAATGATCCCTACTTCCTTCTAGTAGAATCCAGATTTTGTCTAGATAACAGATACAATGGATTGTTCTAATTCTAAACCAGTTATGATCATTCTATTGCACTTTAGGAAATGAAAGAAGAGCAATATAAAACTAAAACAAACAGAAGACAATAAATAACACAAATTAGAGTAGAAATCAATGAAATTGAAAACAGGAAAACAATAGAGAAAATCAGTAAAACCAAAGGTGATTTTATGATAAACCTCTAGCCAGGTTAACAAACAAACAAATAAACAAAAAAGAGAGAGAGAGAGAAGGAAGACACAAATTACTCATATAAAAAATAAAAGAGGGAATGCAAATTAAAACAACAATGAGATATCACTACACACCTATTAGAATGGATAAAATCCTTTAAAAAACCCTGACAATACCAGATGCTGGTGAGAATGTGAACAGGAAGGAATACTCATTCATTGTTCAAGGTGTTCAAGGGAATGGAAAATGGTACAGTCATTGGTAAACCAGTTTGCCAATTTCTATGTATGTATGTATGAATGTATTTTTTTTTCTTCGAGTCAGTGTCTTACTCTATGGCCCAGACTGGAGTACAGTGGCATGATCATGGTTCACTGCAGTCTCTAACTCCTGGGTTCAAGCAATTCTCCTGTGTCACCTTCCCAAGTAGCTGGGACTATAGGCATGTGCCACCACAACCGGTTACTGTTTAAATTTTTTGTAGAGACAAGGTCTCATTATGTTGCCAAGGCTGGTCTTGAATTCCTGGGCTCAAGGCAATCCTCTCCATCTCACAATCACCTCCATCTCACAAAGTGCTGAGATTTCAGGTGTAAGCTACCTGCTAGTTTGGCAGTTTCTTACAAAACTAAACATAGTCTTAACAACAATATGATCTATCAATTGTATTCCTTGTTACTTATACAGATGGGCTGAAAATGTGTGTCCACATAAAAACATGCACATGAATATTTATAGCAGTTTTATTAATAATTGTCAAACTCTGAAGAAATCAATATATTCTTCAGTAGGTAAGTGGATAAGGTGTGGAATACCCAGACAATGGAATATTATTCAGTGTTATAAAGAAATGAGTTATCAAGCCATGAAAAGATACAGAGAAATCTTAAATGCACATTACTAAATGAAATAAGCCATTCTGAGAAGACTTTGTGATTCCACCTATATGACATTCTGGAAAAGGCAAAACTGTGAAGACAGCAAAATGATCAGTAGTTGCCAGGAATTAGGAAGAATGGAGGAATGAATGGGCAGAACAGAGGACTTTTAGGGTAGTGAAGCTATTAAGTATGGTACTTTAATGGTGGATACATGATATTATGTAATTGTAAAAATACATAGAATGCATGGAACACAAAGAGTGAGCCCTAATATAAACTATGGACTTCAGTTTATTGACACATACTAATGTGTCAACATTAGTTCATCAATTGTAACAAATGCACCACACTAATGCAAGATGTTAATAAGGAAACTGTGAGTCAGACTGAGGGGACATGTGAGAACTTTCTGTCTTGTCAATTTTCTGTAAACCTAAAACCTTATTTTAAAAAATCTATTAATTTAAAAGCAATGTAATAGTTTATTTAATCTTTCATATTTGTCTAATGGTGTATAAAAATTTGTAATAAAATATCAGAAATCAAATATATAGTAGAAAAGATATGTCAACAAAAGCAACTTATGGTCATTGGCTTTAAAAGTAAAGTTTTATTTAAATAGATTGTTCTAAACTTTATAATTTAACTAAGAATTGGAAGAAAATTTTGAGACTATACGTATGCCATGAACTTGTATTAAAATCTAAAATCTAAAAAAGTATTAAAATGAATTTGAAATAAAGCTAAAATACTGTTGTTGTGAGTGTGGTCCACTGTGTATCCATGGACCATGAAGACCTCCCTTATATGTCATGTACTAAATTTAAAATGCAAGTCTTTTCTTTGGGACAGGAATGAGCAGTATATTTTCCTGGATGCTAATTTAGTATATTGGAATTTTAGAAAAATATGAAAAAATAGTTGTCAGGATAAATTCTTTTTTTTTAACTTAAAACAACAGAACAATTTATTCTCCATTCCTAGATCTACTCTCCAAAGATCACTGCTCTTACTAGTTTCTTAATTGTCCTTCTAGAAATTCTCTCAGTAGAGCAAGTGTATTTGTGCACACATATATCCTTAAGTTCTTCAGCTTGTTCTCCAAGCTGCTCTCCAAATTGCTTTACTTTAATTGCATATTTTATGCTCTTGCTTTACATAGATCTACTTCATAGTTTTAACAACTCTATAGTGTTCTGTACTAACCTGTTCTACACATTACATAAACTTCTCCAGTTGTCACTCTTTTGGATTTGTATCATTTTGCTCTTACAGAGAACAAGGGGGTGAACATCTTCATATACTTAAATGAAGTATGTTTGTAGGATAAATTCCCAGCAGCTAAATAGCTATGTCATGTCTTTTACCCACTTTTTAATGGGACTGTTTGTTTTTTTCCTTTCAGCACGTTTGAGTTCCTTATAGATCCTAGATGTTAGGCCTTTGTCAGATATACAGTGGCAAATATTTTTCACATTTTGTGGGTTGTCTCCCTGCTCTTTTTGACGGTTCCTTTTACTTTGCAGAAGCTCGTCAGTTTGATGAGGTCCCACTTGTCTATCTTATTTCTTATGGTATGGGCACTTAGGGTTCTGATCAAGAATTGGTTGCCAGTTCCAATTTCCATAAGGGTGTCTCCTGTGTTTTCTAAGATTCTTATAGTTTGAGGTTTTATGTTTAGGTCTTGAATAGACAGTTCTCAAAAGAAGATATAGAAGCAACCAACAGACACAGGAAAAAGTGCTCAGCCTCACTAATTATCAGAGAAATGCAGATCAAAACCACATTGAGATATCACCTAACCCCAGTAAGAATGGTCATCATTAATAAAACAAACAACAACAGATGCTGGCGAGGATGCAGTGAAAAAGGAACGCTTCTACATTGCTGGTGGGAATGCAAACTAGTGCATCGTCTCTGGAAAACAGTGGGGGATTTCTGAAAGAACTAGAAATTGACCTTCCATATGACCCAGCAATTCCCCTACTGGGAATATACCCAGAGGGACTGAAATCATTCTACAAAAAAGATACGTGTACATGTATGTTTATTGCAACTCTATTCAAAATAGCAAAAACTTGGAATCAACCATGCTGCCCATTGAAGCTGGATTGGACTAAAAAAATGTGGTACATATACACAGTGGAATATTATGCAGCCATAAATAAGGACAAACAAATGGACTTCGCAGCAACTTGGATGGATTGAGAGTCGATCATACTCAGTGCTCTATCACAGAAACAAAAAATAGAGTACCCATATGTTCTCACTCACAAGCGGACCTTGAACAATTATAATACTATAAGAAAGGGATTGGCAGTAGTGGGAAACTGTCGGGGGGGGGTTGGCTGTTGAGGGAAACCGTTAGGGGAGGGAGGGACACACCCCATCAATAAGAGTACCTGCATAATCAACGTTTGTAAACCTAACCCTGAATTGTATCCCACATCTTTAAAATAAAAAAATTAAAAATAAATAAATAGCTATGACACAAGTGTGTACATTTAACATTTCTACAGACAGATGCCGTGCCACCTTATCCTGCCATCAGCAGTATGTGAAAGTGACTCTCTACCCCTAACTGTGCTGATTTAGGGTACTGTCATTATTTTCAGAGTATGTTGATGTACAGGAGTTTGTAATTTTCATAGACTCATGTCTGTCGCTTTCTTTATAATTTTTTTTATTTTTAAATTTATTTAAAATTCAGGATTAGGTATACAAGTTGTCATTGTACAGGTAAAATTTGGGCCTATCTTTGGTCCTCACTTTGCCTGGTTTTAGATCATGTACCCTTATTAATGTTATGTGTCTCTCCTTCCCTCCCCTGGTAGTTTCTGGCTACTACCAATCTCTTTCTTATAGTATTATGGTAAATTTTCAGGGTCTGCTTATGAGTGGGAACATATGGTACTCAGTTCTTTGTTCCAGTGATAAAGCACTGAGGATTATAGACTCTAAAACCGGGATAAATTCTTTACTGGGCACAATTGAAGAGCAGATTAGTGAATTGGCTAGTAGTATTGTTGATTTCATCTAGAGCACAGTATAAAAAACATGAAAGAGCAGTTAAGGGATGTGTAAGAAAGATTAGCAGTTCTAACATATTTTTTGTAGGAGTTCCAGAACAAGAGAATGAAGAAAATTTAGAAGAAGCGGTATTCTAAACAGTGATAACTAAAAGTTTTCCAGAATTGAGAAAAGATCGATTCCATATCAAAAGTCCACTCTGAATACTGAGAAAGATTTTTTAAAAAAAGTTTCAGTACTGAGAATTGTGGAACTCAGGCTCAGTTTTGGTAGACTCCAAGTAGACTTAGACTCTTATACACTTCTGCTCTAGGCTCCATTTCTTTCTTCTGCCCCTTATATCACCTGCCTATTTCTTCTTTTGTTATTTTAAAAGAATTGTTTTAGACGCAGGGGATATGTGTGCAGGTTTATTACATGAGTATATTGCATGATGGTGAGGTTTGGGCTTCTATTAAGTCTATCACTTAAATGGTGAGCATGGTACCCAGTGGGTAGTTTTTTAACCCTTGTCTCTCTCCTTTAGGAGTCCCTAGTGTCTGTTGTTCCCATCTTTATAACAGTGTATACCCAGTGTTTAGCTCTCACGTATTAGTGAGAACCTGTGGTATATGGATTTCTGTTTCTTTGTTTATTCACTTAGAACAATTGCTTCCAGCTGTATCAGCATTGCTGCAAAGGGCGCAATTTCATTCTTCTTTGAGGCTGTGTAGCATTCCATGGTGTATGTTAAGTTATGCTGTCTGGATTTGGATCTGGCCTTATTGAGCCTCATCTTCACTTCCTACTTTCATTTAATAAAGTTGTCACAGTGCCTTCTGGGTGGCATGCTAGGAAGACTGACCTATGTGGGATCAAGTATGGGTATTCAGTTTTCTTGAGCCTTTCTTTTTCTAGTCTCTTCCCAGGTTCCAGGGAACCAAGGTTCAGATCTTCAACTGCCAGCTCAAGAAACTGTATATAATTCCTACTGCCTGCCTCCTGAAATCCCAGAATCAATGTTCCTGGAAGAAATAGACATGTCCCCGTGAAATTTTGGATGAATCTTCTCTTCACTCAATTCCTGTGTTCTACATAAAACTCCTTTCCTTCCCACAACCCCTTTGCCTGCCCATCTTCAGAGGTTATAACCTCTTACTTTTGCATCATGAATATCCCTTTCTGAGCATCACATGCCCATGTAGGGAGATGGCTTGTTATTGGGAATGGGGAAAAATGACTTGGACAGACTATGTACAGATATAAATAAGGCCCTTTCAGAGGGCCTTGTGATCAAATATTTGTCTCATAGTAACCACCCATTTCCAACAGATTCATCATGGTAACATTGAAAAATATCAATTATGAAGGGAAAATAGTAGAATTAATTTTAGATTAACTGGAGACTTCTCAGCAGCTGTAATAGATACTAGAAGTCAGTGAAACAGTATCTTTTATACTGGGGGAAGCAACTATCAGCCTAGATTTTTTTATTTTTAATTATTATGGGTACATAATAGTTATACATACCAGCCTTAGATTTTATCCTATCATTTTTACACTATCATTCAAGAGTGATGACAATATGTAGCAATTTTCATACATACAAACATGAAGATCACTTATCTGTAATTGACTCTAGAACTATTAAAATAAGAATGTACTCTGACAAGGAGAAAGGTGAACTCAGACTGAAGGTGTGGTATACAAAAAAATGGTTACAACAAACATTGATAAAAATATAATGGTAAATGTAATACATTTTGACTTAAAGATTATTTTGTGTTAAAGATATAAAGCTCTAAAACTCTAGAGGACAATAACAAGATGGAGAGCCTGCATTTTAGTGGATAAAGCATGCCAAGGTCCATGTTATTTAAGGAAGAACCTGGATATACTAAATTCCTTTAGATATTTTCATAATATTTATAGCTGAAGGTAACCATGAAATAAATGGACATAATTTCCAAATTAGCAGAGAGGGAAAGGGGGAAGAAATATAGAAATCATATCACTCTCAAGAAGGTAGTAAAGGAGGATGAAAACAAAAGGAAGGTAAGCATAAAACATAAAATTAGATGATACAGATAGCAATATTCATGTGAGTGATCACAAAGAATAGAAATAGAATAAGCACAACATAATGTGCCGTATCAGTTGTTATTTATTTCCTTCTCACCTTCCCATACTTACTTGTAGGTCAGTGGTTCCCATCCCCCATTGACTTTGAGCTTTGCCAAAGTCTATGTGTCTTGCTTTGCCATTAAACTATAAGGAGATGTATCCTATGCTTACATCGGAGCAGAGGCTTTAAATATCTTCATGTTATTTATCTTGACTTTTTCCGCTTTTGCTCTCTGTCATGAAAATAACTTTTCCCAGGTAAAACTGCTCATTCAGCCTGGAATTCAAAAAGAGAAAACACTTGGAGAAGATCTGAATGTGACCTCAATTCTGAAGCTGAACCCAGCCAAATCCAGCAGAGCCCAGCAGAGTCACAGCCAGTACACAGATCTGTGAGCAAGAAATAAAATTTGCTTTTTTAATAAGCTATTGAGTTTGGGATTTTAAAAAATTAGTTTTATTCCAATGCATGTTTACTAATTGTATTGTACCACAAACTGGATGACTTAAAACAGCAGAATTTTATTCAGCAAAACAGTGTGGCCACAAGTCTGAAATCAAGATGTTAGCAGGGCCATCTTGTGAAGCCTGCGGGGGAATCTTGCCTTGCTTCTTTCTGGCATCTACTAGTTTGCTAGAAATTTTTGGTGTTTCTTGGCTTGTAGCTGCATGACTCCAGTCTCTGCTTTTGTGGCCATATGACATTCTCTCTGTGTGTCTATGACTTTACATGGCTGTCTGTTTATGTGGATGCTAGTCCTGTTGGACTGGGGATCCATCCTGCTCCAGGAAAACATCAGCTTAACTAATTACATCTGCAATGACCCTATTTCCAAATAAGGTTGTATTCTGAGGTACTGATAGTTAGCCTTCAACATATCTTTTTTTTGGGGGGGGGACAGTGATTCAGGCCATAACACTGTTACCTACACTGGTATCTAGAAGTTGGATGTTCCTGTAATAGAAGCCTAAAATATGTGGCATTGCCTTTGAGAGCAAGATGCAGATGGTGAGAAGCTATTCCTGGAAACTGCAAACATGGACTTGTTTTATAGTGGTTGAACATTAGGTAAACTGTTACCTGTGAATCTTTATGTGTGATAATTTGGAAGGGAGAAAATGTACCAAGAGAACTTGTGATTTGTGCAGAGATTTTGAGACAGTATGCTGCCAGCTTGAATTGGTTGTTATTAGCTGCATTTGACAAAATACAGAACAATAATTGGCTTATTTGGAAGCAGAGGCAAAAAGAAAAACAGAATCCAGGAAGTCTGTGATTTTAAGGTTGACAAATGAAAGTATTTCTCAAATTCAACTGATTAAAAACAAATTGAGAAAAATTTTGAAACATGAGGTTGTATGAGCCCCAAATTAAGATATTGAACTTGGCCAGGCTCGGTGGCTCAGCCTGTATCCCAGTGCTTTGGGAGGCCGAGGCGAGTGGATTGCCTGAGTCCATGGGTTCGAGACCCGCCTGGGCAACTTGGTGAGACCTCATCTCTACGGTAAATAAAAAAATTAGCCGGGTATGGTAATGCGGGCCTGTAGTTCCAGCTACTTGAAAGGCTGAGGCGGAGGGATCACCAGAGCCCAGTAGGGCGAGGTTGCGGTGGCTGGGAGCATGCCACTGTACTCCAGTCTGGGCGACAGAGTGAAACTTCAACTCAAAAAAAAAAAAAAAAGGTATTGACTTAGGGTAAGGACATAAAGTGGTATATCCATCACACACTTTGTTAAGACCTTTGATTGGATTAAAATGGCCTCTAGTAAATCCATTCAGCTCAAGCACTTCTCTGCCCTATTGACTTTATCCTAGACTATGAGACATAATTTTGCCAGTGGAATGTGAACAAACATATCGTGGGCTGATAGACCGAGCAAATAAAATTTAGTAAGTGGGCCAAAGATTTGAATAATGCAATTAGCAAGTTTGATATCTGGATATTATAGACTCTTATACTTAACAGAGAATATATATTCTTTCAGGTACCTATGGAATTTTTGTGACAATTGGTGGCATACTATTATACGAATTTCAGAGAATCATTTGTTATACAGAGTAGAATTAACATAGTGTAATTAACTTACAATCAATAATAAATACATTTTTCTTAAAAAACCTAAAACAAGAAAATGAAATGAACTTCTCAATAATTCATGAGACAAAGAAGAAATTTTAAATAGGAATTACACATATGAATATCAATGAAAATACATGTGGCAGGTACTGCTTAAAAAAATCTCCCTTTTTATTGCAATAGGATTATAACAAGGTTGCTTCATCAATGACTGAAATTTTCAGCCCACTCTATTGCTAGGTGTGGCCATATGACCAGATTCATATCAAAAGAATGTGATGGGAAATTATATTCTTGCTTCTAGACTTATCCTGTAAACCCTGCACACATGATCATTCAGTCTTTACCTTTCCTTGTTTGCTGGAATGATGATGACCAAAATGACCTTGAGAGATATGTGTTGAGAATGGAAGAAGATTCATCAGCTTAGGATCCAGATATATCTGTGAACTTGGAATATTCACTCTGATTCTTAGATTAGAAGGAAATAAAGTATCTTATTTGATCCATTACAGATAATTATAGTATATCCAACTATAATATATGCAGCTACTAACAGAATGCACTTGATCTAAATCTGAAGGGATGCCTATGCATTGTTGTGAAAGCACATTGTAAACAGCATTATTTAATTTTTCTAATGAATTACATATAACATATGTATATATTGAATATATGTATATAAATTTGAATAAACATAAAGAAAGATATGAAAACTACATTAAGGCTATTAATTTGCTTATCTGAAGGACATGGGAATGGGAAATTTTTAAAAAAAAAACTTTTTCCTAATGACCTTGATATTATCCCAGTAGTCACAGTGAATATTATCCTGCTTATTGTTTTTAAAAATTATTGTCCAGTCCCACAGCTGCCTGAATGTGCAGGATTTGGCAGGAACTGGGAAGCTAAATAGGGTCAGGCCTGGTTACTAATATCATGCTTATTGTTTTTAAAAATTATTTTAAAAATATGAAAAGGAAAACAATATAAGGATCAGAAGGTAATAAGCTAAACATGACCATTAAACTGACTTACTTGTAAAACAAATAGACAAACAAAAAACCAAGTGTGATTAAGAATAAATATATTGTATGAAAAACAATACCAAATCCTCCCATTGTGACATTTTGTGAAAGCACAGATCAATCCTTTTCTATAAATAGTAACCAGGTTTCATAATTTTAGAATGAACTCAGAGAACAGAGCTGCAAGTATTATTAGAATTTTGATTATTAGACATGTAATATGAGATGAATAGCAGACACAGAAAATGACACCTAGAATATTATCTACCACTAATGGAATATTTATTGTAGGTCCATAATAGTAAGGAATGTTTTTGACTACAGTATCATAAACAATGAGAACAGTTACTTATTTCAAGTAAGAATTCTGGAGTTTAGAAGTTCAGGGCTGCTGTAGCAATATAGTGATGACATAAAGCGTGAGCCCTATCACTCTCATTTTTCATTGAACAGTTATTTATTTAGCACATATTTATGAGGTGCATGCTATGTGCCAGGCACAGTCATAACTGTTTTTGGATTTTCGAATCACCTTCTCTATCCCATGTCCTGGGCACCTAGATGCTCTTTCAGTCTGAAAGTGCATGCCCTTCCATTCTGGACACTAGCTTTGTATTATTTCTTCTTCGCTACTCCACTTTCTAGTTTCCTTGCCTGGAATGCCTATCAGTCAGATGTTGGAACTTCTAAAATGATACTCTAAAATGTTTACCTTTTCTTTGCTTTCCATCTCTTTAATTTTATTCTACTTTCTGAATTCCTTTGAAAAAATTTTTTTCTCTGATAAAACGACAGGGCTTTCTGAAAAAGAGGTTTTTTGCCATTGTACCTCCAAGATTTCTACTTTTGAATATGGCTGTGAGGCCTAGAGTGGCAAGAACCTAACAATCATTAGACAATAAATACAGGGATAGGTGCTCCCGGCCACCCCAGCGTCAACCTGCTGGGCTCCGGCGATCCTTCCACCTCAGCCTTCCAAGTAGCCAGAACTACAGGTGCACACTATCTCGCCTGACTAATTTTTGATTTATTGTAGAGATAGGTAGTGCCAAGTTGCCTTGGCTGCTCTTGAACCCACCGGATCAGCCACCGAGCCTGGCCTGGTTTTACTTTTCATATTTAGGAACTTAGTCCCTCCAGAGTTCACATTTGTACTCATATATGTGCTAGGCAAGGATCCAGTTTTATTTTTATATAGTAACCATTTCTCCCTAAAACGATCTATTAAATGACCCATTCTCCAATGACTTGTGATGTGTCTTTGATCCTATGTTAAGGTCCCACATATACAGCCCTGGCTCTGCACTCTGTATTCTGTTCCATTGGTCAATGTGACTTTTCTTGGTCAAATTCTATTGCTTATATTACTGTGTTATGTTGTGTTTTTTTTTTTTGAGGTGGAGTCTCACTCCATCACCCAGACTAGAGTGCAGTGGCATACTCATGGCCACTCCAGCATCGACCTGCTGGGCTGTGGCAATCCTTCTGCCTCAGCCTTCCAAGTAGTTGGAACTATGGGCGTGTATTACCATGCCTAGCTAATTTTTGATTTATCGTAGAGATGAGATCTCGCCAAGTTGCCTGGGCTGGTCTTGAACCCTTGGACTCAGGCAATCCACTT
Source organism: Carlito syrichta (assembly GCF_000164805.1). Lineage (NCBI taxonomy): Eukaryota > Metazoa > Chordata > Mammalia > Primates > Tarsiidae > Carlito > Carlito syrichta. Next base: position 307,187 of record NW_007253572.1, on the reverse strand, counting down.
GCCTCGGCCTCCTAAAGTGCTGGGATTACAGGTTGAACCACTGAGCCTGGCTAAGAATTCTTCCTTGGGAGATGCTTAGTTTTTTTGTTCTATTTATTTCTTCAGTTGATGGATGAGGCCCACCTGCATTAAGCAGGGCAATCTGCTTTGCTCAGAAGTTCACCAATTTAAATGTTAGTCTTATCTAATACCTTGAATAAATGTTGGGCCAACTATCTGGGCACTATGACCTAGTCAAGCTGACACAATTTTAACAATCACAGTTGATTATTATAGCTATGACTGATCATCGCAGTAGATTACCTGGTACATTTGACAATTTGGTGAATACTGATAGACAAAAACATATAGAAAAAGTGATGATAGATATATGAGAAGTAAATTATATAAATAAGGTTTTCAAATAAGAAATAACAAAAAAGTTGTAGAAGAAATGACATGTATTTATAGTATACTTCTTGACTCTACTATGAACAAATTTATTTAGTGTGATAATGTAAACATTGACTTCATTTAGTCAAAAGTCATTACATAATGATATTGTGGAGATGGGTAGATAATATGTAAGAATTAAATACTCCCCAGCCAAAACAAGAAGACAATAGGCAATGACTAAAACTGTTAAATAAAAAGATAAGTATATGTAGAAAAACTTAAAATGTACCTATAAGCGCATTATTTATAAATGTGAAGCTAAATACCAAAAGAAACACTTAAAAGACTGTGTGGGTGGGGAAGGGTGTGGTAGCCATAGCAGCTTTATAGTAAAATTAAAGTTTTACCTTTTGCAAGCTTTACTTTAAAAAAAATAAAATCAATTAAAAATAAAAAGTAAAGTATTTGCAAGATAACCTAGCAACACTCCTTTCACTGATTTTCATAAATTAATTGAAAATATGTGTATTCCTAGGATCTAAGATAAATCAGGTTCTGGACAAAAAACAAGTCAAATTAGATAATTTAATGTAAGGTTAAAAAAAATCTAAAAATTAAGCCGGGCTCGGTGGCTCAGCCTGTAATCCCACGCTTTGGGAGGCTGAGGTGAGTGGATTGCCTAAACCCGCGGGTTCGAGACCCGCCTGGGCAACTTGGCGAGACCTCATCTCTACAATAAATCAGAAAATCAGCCGGGCATGGTAGCGTGTGCCTGTAATTCCGGCTACTAGGAAGGTTGAGGTGGAAGGATCGCCGGGGCCCAGCAGGTCGGGGCTGCCACTGCACTCCCATTTGGGCGACAGAGTGAGACTCCAACTAAAAAAAAAAAAAACAAAAATCTAAAATTTCTGCTTTGTTTTCTGATTGAATTGAATAGAAATCTTTATGTATAGGCATTTTTAAGATGTCTGCTATAAGGAGATGCTTTTATTTCTCAATAGTAAATGTGATTAGGAGGTAGAATGCAGACTTTTTAATAGATGTGTTATATATAGGGCACAACAAACTTGGCAACCTTAAAAAATATCTGTAGTTGAATGCTTTCTATAAACTATTTTAAAAGCTGACATTAAATTATATGCTGGTCTCTTGTTTAGGGTAGTGTTGTAGGTTGTATTTGCCTCTTGTGATATTTGAATGACCATGCCATTCAAGGTACCTAATGCATTTTTTAATGCATCTGTTGGAATGGCTTGTAATGATTATAAACTGTACGCTCATGGAGTGATTCTTTTTCTTGCTCTTCTTAGATCTTAGCACCCATACCTTATTCATTTGTATGTAGCTTAGATAAATTGCTTTTAGTTCCATCATTTTAGGATTTTTAATTTACCTTAAGGGCATTACAACATAACTGTAAGTAGTACATAAGCACTTCTTGTGTAACTGTAGAATAGTAAAATATTAACTGTTTTATGCATAACTTTGCTTGTGAGATACTAGTTACAAACAGACCAAAGCCAGGTTTGCTAATTACAGGACACCTCTTATGCAAGTTTACAAATATTGTTCATCTTGGTAGGAAAAAAAATTAGATCTTCATGTTCTTCCAAATGCAGGCACATAGATGAAAGCAGAATGAGAAAGGTTACATTTCAGATTTGTTGAATGGTAAAAGGGAAGTATTAGTTTTAATAACTGTACAGATGAAATTTGTGAAACAGTAGAAGATACATTAAAAATAAAAAGCCCATCAAACTGTATAGTTGGTAACTGAAGTGGTTCAAAATTATGGCAAAAAAGATTAATGAATTAAAAATAAAAAGAGCAGGCTCTGTACATATTCTACCAGACCAGATCTTTATGGCCTACTCCAGGAAAGATGGGTGGGTACTTTATATTTTTATTGCTGTATTTGGAAAAGTTACAAAATTGCTGAAATTCTGGATCAAAAGACTAAAAAGTAAAAGTAAAACAATTATATCTGATCACTTATCTCACATACATATAGTATATAGTTTTATTGATACTAAGTTTGACTACTTGATTTTGATGAACACCTTGAGCATATCTCATACTTAAAGAGTTTTTCAATCTGGTCATGGTGGCATGGGCCTGTTCTACCTACTCAAGAGGATGAGTCCAGGAGTTTGAGCAACATAGGGAGACTTTGTAAAAAAGAGTTTTCCCATGCTGGTTATAATGTTTCACTTGCTGTGACCTAGGAAGTACTTGCAATTTTCCTCATCATTACTTACAGATAACGTATGCTCATATGAAAATACCAGTGATAAAATTAAATCTTTAAAAAGTTTTTAAAAAAATTTCTTAAACATTAATGAATAAATTGTTATCTTAAAAATATTTTAAAAAGAGGATGGAAACAGAAACATTGGAATCCCATACAATTTAGAATATGTAAGAGATTTTGCATTTGTATTGATTTTGAAAACCAAAGTAATTTTACAAATTTCTCACTGTTGTATATTACACCTGAGTTGTAAGGGTAGGGTAAAAGAAGTCTATTGGCAATTGTAACGGTCTTATAGCTAACATAATAATACTAAGAACCAAAATGCTGCTGTAGTTTCTTTGTTCCTTATGTTTAAGTAATAATGATCTCAATATAAATTGTTATGCTCATGTAAATAATCAATTTACATCTTAAAAACTTTTTAATTGAATGAAGTCAAATACATGAATATATTTCATACTTTGTTATAATTTGGGAGATAATTGAAACTTCACAGTGAAATACATTCAATTTCAATAATAATGTTCACATAAATAACTGCCTAAGGGTTAGTGAATATTTAATAAAATTTAAGGACAAGTAATTATTTTCTGTTGCATTTTTTCATATTAAACCAAATTTTAATTTGAAAAGTATAAATGTTTTAAGTATATTCAGAAACTTTTCTTAGTTTTGCTGAGTTTGTGCGTATCCAGGGCCTGTTACATATTGTACCACTTGCTTATTGTTCTCCTCTCTGTTTCAAAAATATTTTTTACTTTTTGATTAATATAAAAAGTATCAAAAGTAAACTTAGAAAATAACTCATACAGGCAGCAGAAACACATTTTTTTTGGTTATTTATTGAGCTATATTTATTCTATGCTGAATAAAAATAAGAGACACTGGATAATAACTAAAATTAGAATTTATTTAATATCTACAGTGGATACCAAATACACAGTTACTGGGCAGTAGACAGGAGATAAATGCTTTGTGAAGAAGATTCATTAATAAGATTTATTTTGAGTCAATAGAAATACCCAAGTGAATATTTTGACATGTAAACATTATAAAAAGTGTCCAGCATAGTGCATTGTTCAAGAATTAATAATACCAAAAAACAAAAGCAAGTAACCATTAAACATCAGTGATTTATAGTTTTTGGTTTTCTGTTTGTAATGTTCACTCATGATTATCACATCCAACTTTAAAAATATTCATTTGACATTAATATAATCTTAGATAGCTGGCACTATTATTGTCTTGGAAGGTCACATGATTTTCAGTTTTATCATTATATTTTCTCACATTGGTGATGTAATAGTTAATGTGGTCTTCAATTTTGTAGACAGCTACCACCTGGCTTACTGAGACTAACACTTTCACACCAGTAAGTAAAACTTGGTAAGACAGATTGTCTAGTGCACAGATCTTATGCTGTAGTTATAGTGTTAAGAAGTCCTTGTTATTATGAATGTGCATTATGAGTATATTGTACACAGTCCTGGTATGCAAATGTGTAGCATTCAGAGAAGTGAAATAATTCTGTGTTATTATTATCTTTGTAAATTACATCTTAAGAGTTTTTGAGGACTTTATGATGGCAGTTTTCTATAGTCACAGTCATACAGTATGTGCAGCACAAAGTGTTTTCTTTCACTATTAACAATAACTGAGCCAATGAAAATGCTTTTTAAATATACACCCCGCAAGCAGTTATCTGGCTCTTCCTTCTTACTACCCACAAACCATCTTTTATCATCTTTTAAGACAGCATATGAAACAGCTTTGTAAACATCTGTTTTTCATTGTTAATTGTCAGGAAAACTGGGAATTTAAATGCTTCTTTGGAATCCTCCTAATTCTATCAAGAAGAATAAGTTGTATATGTGTAGCTTTTCTTCTTCAGATTGTTCCTTTAGACTTTCTGGTTTTAAATACACACATACTGTCCTTTATTCACTTTCTAAAAATTACTTTTAGGATTATAATATTTATATAGATATTTTGAGGATATTGCTTTTTAGTAATTAGTTGAAATTATTAGTAACAAAGGCTATATATGTAAAAAATATGTATGATAAATATATACTTAAATATAATACTAAGATTATATATTTAGTGCCTTTTCAAATCTTTTGCAGAGTTTTCTTGGGCATGTTCCATATTAAAATGTGCAATAATAGAAAATATAGAGAAAAGGTATTTGGTAGCCAAAGAACAAATTAATCTGGAGCTCCAAGTCCTCAATCATAATTATTTTTAAGGAAATATGTGCTTCATTTTCACAGGCTTTTTCTGTTCCAATAATCGAGCCATTAATGTCAATGGAATATGTCTGTCAGTGATATACTAGGGAGACTTTTGCAATAATGTAGTGTGATTTCCTTCTAAATGAAAAGAATCTATTGCAATAATTACTTTAAAAATATTAAAATTCTCCTCTAGTTGTTCTGAATTTATAATGTAAAAGCAGATGCACCTATCTCTTGAGAACAGAAAGAGCATCCATAATTTAATAATTAAGTAATATGTAATAACCAATAATTTTTCTTACCTATAAATAGACCCAAGTAATAGGAGTATGGAATACTAAGAGAAGTAGTTGATTGTTAGTAAAAACTTTTTTTTTTTTGCAGAATGTGCTCTCTTAAAGATATTTTATAACCTTTATTAAATAGCTATGTTTTCGTGCAATTGGAATGCATAAAAGGCATAAAAGAAACTTTATTAGTTTCTGAACTGGTAGAAATTGGAAACTCACTATGCACTATTTATATCTGCTTTTCAGTTTTTGCTTTTCAAACTTGTATAGAAGTGGTGTAGAACTAGGCCTTATCACTGCATATAAAATTAATTGAAATGACATATTGTTGCAGTTTCTATGACAACCATATCATGATGCTGATGCTTTTAAAAATTTATAAAGTATAATCTGAAATATGCTAATTCTGGTGAACATAGTTAACAGTTATTTGCTTAATATTCAGTTTAGTACTAAACTTCATCAACTTTGAAAAGTAGGTTGATAATGTATTGTATACAATTAAAAAGAAGTTTTTGTATTGAGTACCAGAGTTTAATGTTTTCTGTGGAAGCCTACTGTTCTAGAACTTTCAGTGAGAATAAACAAAGTTCTCATTTAGTATTGTCTTAAACAGACATGAATGAACATGAAGATGATCATTGTTGCAGCTTCTCAATATTGCTGTCTTCTCTCCCCCATTTTAAAGATAATATATTCAAACCGACTGCAAAACATCTTGATATAAACTTAAAAATTCAATAAAACTTATTGAGTTATTGAAATAATAGCAAACATCCAGATACTTGAGAACATCGATGTATTTTTTTTTTTTTTTGCTTTCGTTTGTTTGTTTGACTTTAGGAAGATAAGATTTCTATCTCATATGTACCATTATGATACATGTTAAAGATATAAATCAACAAGTTATAGGATAATTTTTGCATTGGAATTATATTAACCACTTGATTTGAAATACAGCTTGAAGTTTCTTTTAGAACTGATTTAAAAGTAAAATATATTATTTGAAAATAGTTTATAATTATAGATCCTGCTTGTAAGTACAGGGTTTTTTTTTTTTTTAGATACATCATTTGATGTCAGAAAACCTATGTCTAGAAATATATACTATTTGTTAGTTAATAAAAATAACTGTGGTAATTTAAATAGTAGATGCCAAATGAAATGAAGTATCATCATAGAATTATCACATATTGAAAAAAATGCTTTTGCTGGCATATTTAATATGAATTAATTTTCAGTATGTTTGTAATAGCCTTTTAGTTAACGTTTATGAAATCATTAAAGTACAAAAGATAATTTTTTGGTTAACATATCATTAATTATTTGCTTTGCACACACTAGGCACTCAGTGAATATTTAAGTGTGAATAAAAATGTGGAAAACAAGAAAAAAAGTCTTCAGTATAATTGTGACATTTATAAAACACACACAACAGAAATCCTGTATTTAGAAATGTAGAAAGTAGCAGTCTGGGATTTGGAAGAAAGATTTTAACTAACAATTTTTAAAATTAGAGAATTTAGTCAAATTTAGTTTTTAAAATACAATGTTAACAGATGATATATAAGATAAAATTGCTGAGGTAAATTATCAAACTTTTAAAGACTAGTAGCATTAGTAGTAAATTATTGTTTTATTCTTTTATATTTTTCAGTGAGAAGTTTTACAGTAGTATTTTTGTGTACCTTGCTTGTCTTTTATTAGATATTGGAATGGGTCTATACTGATTTATCAGATACTTCTTGTTTGGTTAAAATGTATAGTGGATGAAATGCTGATCATCTTAGGGAATGGCCAACCTCAGATATGGAAAGAGGTAAGTATGTCTTTAAACAGAGAAAGGCACATATGAAGGATTGTGAATGCTTTAACAATATTACTTGGTGAAAAGTAGGTTGCTATCATCAGGGGTATTTTGATTTTTAGAGACTAAAGTTTATTTCTGTGGTTGAATTATCCTTATATTTTTCCTTTCTGTTTTTTGTGGTATTCATACTTTCCTGTGTAACGATCTATATTACTTTAGTTAGGCAAAAAATTCCAAAATTCTATGTTTCATTGTAAGAGAAACATTTGGTTGACTAATACAAATTTCACTTTTCATCTGGATGTTTCAGTGGTGTTAATTTTGGCTGCCTTAAGCAATGAAACAACCATAACCTTAACAAATATATATTTTTTCAGATAGCATTTCAAAAATACTAGGTCTAGGACTTAAAAAATATAGCTGACATGTAGGTTTTTTTGGAAATTGGTTGAGGTTTACAGTTTTCTAGTTTCTATCACATTATTTATGGTGGTTTCATTTCATTATATTTTGCCATTAATATTCTATTTGTAGTAAAGTGGAGTATACAGACTGAAGAGTGACAACTTTTCCTATGTTAGAATTTTTTTTAAAACTATGGACTTGGTTCCTGACTGCACATGTGATGTGTGTTCTAGTTTTGTAGTCATTGGATTTCTCTTTAAATAATGTTTCTACCCAAGCTTACTTTCTGCCAGTTATGTTAAGCTTCATGTGGATATTCCTTTCACTTAAGATAAAATGAACTGCCAGGATTATGTATGGCAAGACTAAGGCCCCTCTTAGTTAAGGCTCTGGGGACATTGTACAAGTCTAATGTTCTTCTATGAGGTTGGCCCACCCCACTGCGACTAAGAAATGAGATGATTTGAGGGCTATTACATACTTAAGGTTTTCATAGTGGATTAGAATAGCATTACTTAGCACAGGTGTTTCTATAATTGGGATTCCCTGGGAAAATTCAGTACTGTATTCAATAACACTCAGCTTTCCACATGAGTGGAGGAGCAATCCAATGTTAATTTGCTAGACTGTGGCAAGAAACGGGATGGGGTCTGGATTGGGGGCCTGTTGCTTCTCTTCTTTGAAAAGACATCTCCTGTTGTCCATTAGCACCTGGTTGCTGTGGTTATATTTTTAAATTTTAGTTTATTTATTTATTGCTAAGCAAAATACTGAACAGCCACTGTTGAAGTCATTCAGGGCTGATTTATGCGCTCATATAAAACACAATCGTTCCCGAGTGTCCTTTTTCTTAAAATAAATACAATTTTTCTTTCTCATTTATAAAGCGTATTTAAATAGTGTCTATGCACCCAAGTAGCAGAGAAATGACTGAGGCACCCTAGGGCACAGCTCACCAAGGAGACCTTCGGTGTGGCCTTGCAGATGCCCCCAAACCTTGGAGGCAGTGTCCAGAATAACAAAGAACAACAGCAATAAGTTATTTCAGGATTTAGCTAAGGGGGTTTTTAAGCCTGGTATCCTCAGTGCAAGAATGGTGCGCGCAAAGGGCTTCAACAGAGGGGTAGGAACATAGAAAATTGTTGATATAATTAATAGCAATCATTATTATTTTACCGAATCCATTGACACTCGGACTGATTTCCTGAGATATGGGCGACTATACAGCTGAGAAGCTTTTAGCCCTCGCAGCAGGCGGCCGGGCCGCCGGGCGTCCCTCTCTTGCAAGAAGTTCTCGTCCCGGAGACTCCTATTTGTGACCTTGGGCCTGGCCGCGTCCCTGGGCCCCTTTGTCTCCTGTCCCGAAGGTGGAGAGCAAGCGGGATGAGCCCCGCGGACTGCAGACTGCGCTGAGCCGAGGTCACTGCCAAAGGGAGCTCAGTCTTCGACCAGGACCGGAGTAGATGCTATGCATCTTCGAAGCTGCCCACACCCTTCGCCACTGCCTGGGAGTAAGTGCTCGAAGTTTCGGAGCCGCAACCCCTTGCCTTGGAGCTGCAGACTCTTGGGCCAGGAGCTTTCTGCCCTGCTGGGAGAATGCGCCTTCGCTGTTCCTGGCTATCGGTTTCAGCTAGTTGGCAGCTGTAGTCCTCACTCCTCCCAGCTCGAGGCCCGGAGGGCAGACAGTGCGTTGCTCGGCCCTCCCACCCGCTGGGCGCCCTCCCTTCGCTTCTCTTTCAAGCGGTCCCGGGAGGTCGCCAAGGCTGCTGGGGCCGGTGTCAGCCGGGCTCGTCTCCGCAGCCGCGAGCCGGGCGCAGTCTTCCGCTCGACCTCAAGGTGGCGACTTAGGCACGTAAACAAAGCTCGGCCAAGCCGGACCGTTGGCACCCGCTCTGTCCATCCACGTAACAGCCTAGTTTTCCCGCTGCTCTCGAGCGGGCTGAATTGACTGTTAAAGGGACTTCTGTTTAGACGAGGAGTTCAGCCAGAATTTCAGAACATGCGCGCGCGCGAGTGTGTGTGTCCGCGCGCGCGCGTGGAGGCGGCAGGGAGCAGTGATGGGGTGGAAATCTTCGGCCGAACCCGTTTGGGACGCCGCGAGCCTTCCCCGCATCACCTGAGCCCGCAGGCCGAGCGCCCCAGTGGGCTTGGGCTTCGGAACCGCTCTGTCGCGCGAGATGCCTCGACCAGTGCGCGACTAGCAGAAGGACAGAGGGTCTGACCGGTCGCTGCCGCCCGCGGTAGAACTGCTAATCTCATTTCAGTGACACCCACAATTTATGAGTGGAGAGACCTGTAAAATAAAGCCCTTCGCCGTGCTCGTGCCCTTTTCTAGGGTGCATACCAGCTGACCCGAGTGGCAGGGGTAGCTGGGGGCGGGGAAGAAAGACAGCGAAAGAATAAAGTGCGGCAGTCACACAATCTTACCTCCGGGACGAAAGGACACGGTTCCTAGAACTGAGATTTCCACAGCCAGTCTGCATCCCAGCTGTTTTTCCCGTAGGCGCTTTCCTGCCTAACATCGCCTTCTGACTAACTTGGACAAGGGCTCGAGCTGCCCCCCCTCCTTCTATCCTCCCCTTTTTCTTTCCAGACATTCCCTAAACTCAACCCAGGGCAAATCCAGAAGTCGGTACAGTACAGAGCTTCCATTCAATCGTGGGGGGAAATCCCGTTTACGGTTTCTGTTAGGCAGATGGAAGACGTAGATGGCCACGGGACTTTGGAAGGGTGCGTGGGGATGGCACGGGGTGTTGGTGGCAGGGAAGCGCGATTTCTGTTAGGTCTTGGTGCCGCAGGTAAGGTCCCCAAATTCCAGCTCCTTCGTACGGAGCTGCAGTGGCGGGCGAGAGTGGAAGGGATCGGCGTCTGATGAGCAGGGATGGAGGAGGGCGGAGTGGGGGCAGTGGGCCCTGGACAGGCTCCACGGACACGCATTGTCTCAGCTCTGTCTGTGCCCGCGCTCTGCTGCTGCCTTTGGGAGCGTTTTGAGCAAGGTAGTAGTACACTCCAGGCTTTCTCTCCCCTTTTCCTCCGCCCCACCCCCATGTGCTTAAAAAGAAGTGAATAGCCTCCTAAAATAAGTTAAAAATCTTTCTCTGACTTTTCATTTGAGGTGTCAAAAGGATTAAATAAATGAAACTTTATTTACCGGGGAGTTTATCCAGAGACTCAGCGACATCTCTGGTCTTTGGCCTTATTCTAATTCCATGGTGGTAATTACCCTTCGTTTCTTTAAGTGCAATAGATTTATTGCCTTAGAGACTATGCACAGTTTGATTGAATTATTCATTTTTTTTCTTTGGTGTAGACTGCATCTGGGGACTCTGATGTGACGTGTAGATTTTTTTTTCAGGAACAAAGGGAATGTGGAAATGAAAGAGAGAGGGAGAGAGAGGCTGGCAGATGTAATGAGACGCGGTGAAGGTGTACGCAGACTGGCACTCCCACTCCTCCTTTCTGCTCTCACTGCAGCCCCGGGTAACTCGCAGGCTAACACAAACAGCGTTCCTCCCGCAGCCTGCCCTCTGTCACTGTAAGTACAGCAGCTTCTCTTATCAGCATGCGGATTCCAGCCACGCACTCCCCCAGCCTCGGCTTTGCACCTTAGACAGCAGAAGCACATTTAAAAATTAACTTTCCTAAGCTAGGAAGGGCATGTCTGTAAAACTTAATTTTGATCTATCTTTATTTTTCTTTGAAAAAAAGTTCATGCATTTCTACCACTTTCCCCCACCTCCTTTGTGGCGGTGCTCTGCCGCTACTGTCGCTACTGCTGTGATCTTCCTAACAGGATGATGTGCAGATCCAGAAGAAATTTAATGTTATTCTCCATCCATTTAAAACCGAGGGACAATGCCTCGTCCTTGTACAAAATGACGTCTCAGAGAACGCAGAGCAGTATTCAGTTTGCTTTTTCCTTTTGTTGCTTGAAACACAGTTCCGACCTCTTTGAGGCAGAGTCCCAAGGGCGCTGTTATTTGGGAGTTCAGGTTATTTGGTTACTCCAAGCTTAAATGAAGTGCGCTGGGCAGCTGGAGCGTTGGTATGTTTGTTATCCCCATTTAAGGAAACCCACTGCTAAAACTTTTCTCCGTGCGGTAATTAAAGTTTCCAACTTCTTCCCCTTTGGCTTTTACACTTTTTAACTTATTCTTCGTTTCAGTAAAAGTTCTTATCGGTGTTTGGGAGCGATAGACATATATGCTTGTCCTATTTATACAGTAGCTATGAAGCCCTTCCTGAAAGAAGTTTGCAACCTTTAGATGAAGTCCTGTAGGTCTGAATCTCCGCCCGGCTGGTGTAAGGAGTCTTTCAAAGCGGGAATTCGAGGTTTTAATAGCCGTTATGATTTTTTTGCGTGGGTGTTTTAAATATGAACGTTTCAAGCAGAATTAACTGCGTTGCCCTTCCCAAGTTCAGGGGGACCTCTCTCCAGGAACCGTGCGCGCCTTTCCTTTTGCGAGTTCGCGCCTCTTCTCTGGAGGTGCGAGGCCAAAGTTAGCAAAGCCAAGTTGCCTATGGTGGCTGCGGTGCGCAGGGACTTTCGGACAGCGCCGAGGCAGCGACCGCTGCGAGCAGGTAAGTCTGCCCCACCCGCTCGCCCTTCCTTCCCTTCCTAGTCCCCCCCAGCTCAGCGACCGGGGTTCTTGCGCCGCGCGAAGCTCCGACCCGCAGGGGAAGTGAGCCTGCACGAGCCTGGCTCTGGCCGCGGTGCCTGGGTGCCCTCTGGTCCTCCGGGGACTTCTTCGAGCCCGCAGGCCGGTCCCGACCAGGTGGCAGCAGGCACTTCAGCCGCTGCCGCGCTCTCCGTCTCGCCCACTGCGTGTGCAGCCCGCGCCCGAGGCTCGAGAGGAAACCCTTGGCTCGCCCCCCCCCGCCCCCAGGGCCACGTGTCATCCCATGCGCAGCCTGAGGTACAGCACTGAGACCCCAAACTTTAGTTTCCTTCCTTTAGGGATCAATGTTGTGACCCGATCGGGGTTCCGCCTTATCAATCTACATTGGTATCAATCAGCTCATTAGATAAAACCTAAAGAAGGCTCCAGCCGCTCCTTCTCGGAAGGTCCGTCGCGGCTGGGTACTAGGGCCTTGGACACCAGAGATCTTGATAATGTCGTCTTCTTTTTCTTCTTGCCTCCCGCCAGCGGCCTACATCTGGTCGGCGAGGTCAGTCTTGCCCCCCAGAGCCCCGAGTGCCTGTGATTTAAAGAGCCGGACGCGCTGGTATTTGGAAAGCCAAACTTGTCGCAGCAAATTGGAGGAAGCCAGTTGCGCCCCAGCGTTTCGGTCCCTGACGGTTCACCCCTCGGTGAATCTTCCCTGAGGATTCCAGCTTTGGGACCTAACCTACCCCCTTTCCTCTCTGCAGGCGTTTAGGACAGGCCATTCGATTATGACTCTTTAGGCTCTGGAGAGGTTTTTTGGCCCCTGTGATTGAGTTCCAGGGCAGATGGCTGAAGAGGGCGAGGCTCTGGAATGGGCTGGACCACATTCATGCACACACGGAAGAGATTTGACCCCTGTCTGTACTAGAAATAGCAGTCTGGGCTTGCCCCTTGGGCCTTGGAGGTCAAGGGGTCGCTGGGCGATTCTGGCAGCTCTTGTTCAAGGGCTAGCCTGCAAGGTGCCTGGGAGTACACCTCATCTGCCGGTGGGTCCTGGTGCCTGGCTGCAGAATTCTCAGGCCTGGAAGTCACTGTGGGCGATGGGGACACAGTTTTCTTGTTGACCACTCTCCTACCAACCGTCAAATCAGTTTAACTCATAGTCCCCAAGATCCCAGTCCTGAAAGACTATATTTTCTACTGGGCCAGAAGCACCTGACTGTGCCTTCTGTCCCATGATCCTAGGTGCTCATCCCCACTCTTATTTGTCTTTTCCTTTCTCTTGTCTGGAGTTGATATGGAAGCAAGCATGGAGTACTTTAAAAAGGTAATATAGGATTGACATCTCAGTTGTTTCATCTTCCGTGCTTGCTTACTTTTTCCATTTTCTTCAAACTTAATGTAACAAAGATGAGACTTTTCCCCCTTTATTTTTGATCACTTAGTCTGTGGGAGGTCTATCTCACGTTGGCACTTTAGATTGCTGTGCAATTTTCTGATTTTTCCCACCATAATTGCTGACTCCTCTCTCCTGGACCATACATATTTTCACAAAGTCTCTTTGATGAGGTATCTCAAAGTGACTATCTCCTATCAGTTTCTCACAGCAAGGATCTCTCCTTCACAGATATCTGCAGAGTATGCTGCTGTCCCAGAACCTCTCTCTCAGCTTTTACTTTGACACAGTTTTGACTCTCCATGGATCTCAGTTTGTTGAATCCTGTCTATTTCCTGGGGCCTGGCTTAAGGCAGGCCAACTTCACCTTGAGCACATGGCTCCTAGTTAGCCTTGTGCTGCTGCCAGGGCTAGTTTTCTCATCTGGGTCTCATACTCTGCTTCTCTACTACCTGAGACCACGATTACTTCTGCCTGTCTTAGTCCTCCAGCTTTTTTTTGCCCTAAGATAAAGTTTCAGGTCTCTGCTTCTTTAGGCCATTCTGTACCTTCCAAATGTTTAATCCATCTTACACATGAATCCAAGGGAATCTTTAATTTAAGTAAGTTTTCTGGGGAGTCTTTTGTTAACATAATTTGGTACATTTGACATGCATTTTTATGTGTTACTCTGGGTGACTGAAACTCTTCATCTTCTACAACTTCCAAGCCACCCTCTTGAAATTGTTTCTCCAAGTCTTTTCCTGTACATATCCCACCAACTCTATCTCATACAACAAAGACTTATCCATACAATAAAGGTGGAACTATTTTATTTATTGTTGTAAAGGTGTAACAGTTTTCCTTTGGTGGTTTGTACATGTCTTATTCTTTATTGTAACTTGAACCAATAAACACCATAGTCCATATGGCTTCCAGAACACTGCCACCTCCCTAAGTCAGGAATCTCTAATGTCAATGGCCTTTTCTTTTTTTCTTCAGTGCCTCCTCCATTAAAATAATAAATGTTTCTCTCCCCATTTACTGAGATCCTACTGACTGGCGTTTTCATGATCTCTGCTTCCTTCGTGTCTTTCTTTTCTCCACCCTTCTTATCACACACCCCTCTTTTCTTCTTCCTGGTTAGCTTCAACCCCAGCCCTCTTCTCTGTTTCTCCCATGACTCACTTTGGTGGTTCAGTTCTGTATCTTGCCATGTCCTAGCATCCAGCTAGTGCCTTCTGTCACCTAACTTTTCCAACGCACACGCCGCCACTCCTACATTCCCTCCACCGCTCGACTTCCTCGCTCTCTCCAGCGTGCGCCTTTCTTCTCCTCCGTTGCCTACCTTCCCCGCTTCAGTTGGCCTTTCTCCTGACTCCTCCTCCTAGCAGCCCCAGCCCCAGGAGCTCTCTTGGTCCTTTCTCCTCAGCCGGCCTCTCCCTCACCTGGTACTTGCCCCAACTCTCCTCCGACCCCGACTCTCCCTCTTCTTTGTCCCCTTCCAGGTCTCTCCCGGCAGTCGCTTCTCTCTGCCGTTCAGGCGCCTTCTCCAGTTCCAGCCTCCGGTCTCGCCGGTCTCTGCCCTGCTCTGTCTTTGCGGCTCTCGCTTGCCTTCGCCTCCCGCTCTCCCCCCCTTCTTCTTTCCCCGGCCCTGCCCCTCCCTCCCAGCCTCCCCGCCTGGCTCGCTGCCTCCCTCGCCTCTTGTCTCATCTTGCCTGTGTTGTCTGGGAGGGGAGCCCTGCCTCCTCTCCCTCGCTCAGATCAATGCCCTGGCCACTCACTTTCTGATGTTGCACGACGGGAAATGCTTTGAATACTTACGACATGGCCGCTCACACTGATTGCCAAGATTGACAGCACTAACCATCGCCTTCACTTGTTTCAGGGGGGAAGCCCCTAGTCACCCCGCTCCGCGCGCACCTCCCGGCACCCCGGCAGCAAACTTCTGCCGCGCAGCGCTCCCCGCGGCCGGGCGGGACACCCCCGCAGACTTGAGTTAACGGGCTGCGCCGGCCGCGGCGCTGGGGGGTTCTGCTCCCTCGCTCCCGGGGCTGTGCCAGTTGACCTAGCACCGACTCCCCTTCCTTTTAATTTTTTTATTTGTGTCTCTCCCTTTTTCTTTAATGCCATTTACTCCCGCGGCGCAGCGCACAAGGAGCCCTCCCGTGCGGTACCGTCCTGGAGCCCGCCCAGGTAACCGGGACGGAGCGAGCGATCCGAGAGCGAGGGCGGCAGAGCGAGGGCGCGCGGCCCGCGTGGGAGCTACCTGTTGGGAGCCGGAGGGGGCAGGGACGGGAACCCGGGCCGGGCCGCGTCCCCCGGCGCCTTCCGCCCGGGCCCTTCCGGGCGGTTTCTTC
>NW_007253572.1:289761-291416 GCF_000164805.1 Carlito syrichta | reverse complement strand
GGGGCGGGCTTCCGTCCTCGGCTGGGGAGGGGAGCGGGGGAGGAGGAGCGGAGGAGGGCGCTCCGCGGGGCCGCCGCGGAGCGGAGCGGGCAGAGAGGGCCCGAGCGCCCGCCGCTCGCTGGGGGACGCGCGGATCCCAGGATGCGTCCCCCTCTCGGAGAGTTGCGCCTCGTTCCGGAGGCGGTGACAGATCTGCGTGGCGGGCTTCTGGCTTTCTTGTCCCCCCAGTCAACTCCGAGAAAACACATGTTGTAGCTGCAGATAAGTGTGCGTAGGACACTAAGGCAAAGGGCAGGGCGAGAGACAGACCACGCAGGCTCTGACAACAGAAGGCTGTTATCGCCATCCTAAGTATTCTCCGGAAATCTGTCTGCCCTCTCGGCCACCTTAGCCTCCCCCTCCGCCTCCCGCACAGACACTCACATCTGTGGGACCGGGGATGAGGTGAACGAGAAGTCAGGTGACGAGGAGAATGAATGTGTAAGTCTCCGCGAAGTTCGAGGTGGGTATTTCATCGGAGTTCGCGCAAGTGTGTGACCGAGGAAGCCTGTGTGCGGCGCGCGTGGTTGTGCCCTCGGTGGGGAAGCAGACGCGGGTTAGGCTTTGAAGGCTCAGACGGGACGCGGGGTGGTAATGCCCTCCGTGCCCGCAAGAGGGCAGCGTCCCGAGGGCTCAGTGAGCGCCGGGTCTGTCGTCGCTGCCGGCTGGGCGCAGGGAAAGTTAGACCGAAACTTTCAAACTGGTATCACGTCTGATTTCGTGATCCCCCCAAAAGAAAGGCATACAGAACGGAGGAACAAAGAGAGACGCGAGGAAAGAAGAGAGAAGGAACGAGAAAAGCGGGCCTCCGGCCGCCCCGGGAGACTCCCCGCCACACCGAGACCGGGGGAGGGCTGTTGTAATTGTGGGTTTGGCCGACTGACGACTGGAGTGCCCTCCTCGGCTGTCTTAGTTGTAGCCGGAGGTCATGTAAATCGACCTTAAAAGAATGCATAAGCCATAAATTAAAATAAACCCTCACCCAAGGGCTGATCCATAAGTAGACAATATCCAACCTGGACAAAACGGGCTTCTCTTACGAGCCGACCTAAACTGCATCCCCCAAAGAATAGAGACTAAATGCAAAGTAAGTTTCCTGGCGAATATTTTGTTTTCTTGAGAAGTGTTGTGTTGGTTCGCTGTGTGACTGCGACGCCACCGTTTCGAAGCGCTTCAGTGTCAGCCAGACTCGGGGTGCGGGGGGTCGGGAGGATCCGCGGAGCTGCTGGGCTTCTGAGCGCTGCCCCCACCCCATTTGGGTTTGGAGACTTCGGCTCTCTGTGGGGCTGGCGGGCGGGAGTAGAGGATCGCCGCCGCCGTCTCCGCCGGCGTGGGGCTCGCTCCGAGGAGTTCGCGAGGAAAACCCGGGTGGCTAGAAACCGCGCGCGCTGCCCCTTCCCTTCGCGCCCGCCGCCGCTGCGCCGCAACTTTCCCCGGACGCCGCGCGCGCTGCCTCCAGCTCCCTCCGCTTCGCCCTTCCTCCCCTCCCCCCTTTTGGACAGAACTTTTGATGGTCTTTTCAGGAATCAACAAACCGAACTCGAACTCCAAGACGGTCCGAAACCAGGGGCTGCGTCCTCCGTGGTCCTCCTTGCCTGGACGGGGACGGGGGCGGC
>NW_007253572.1:288675-289489 GCF_000164805.1 Carlito syrichta | reverse complement strand
TTCTCCCTTAAAGGGCCGGGCGGGGCCGGGCAAGGGCGCCGGCCAGGGCTGCCGGGGTGGCGCTGGGGCGCCGGGAGGAGCGGCCGGGCTGCGGGGCACAGATGAGCTCTGTGCCCGGCGGTTTCCCGGGCGCTCCGCGGAGCCTTAGGGTGCAAAGAGCACTGGTGTGTTCGGAGCAGATGAAAGGTGGTTGTCGCCGGGTGTTTCGAGTTTTATTTAAACGCTCTCAGGCTGATCAAGTTTGAAAACGTTTGTTCCGTATGGTTTGCCAGACATTGAATGCCGCCCCTATTTGGGGACTAAATGTAAGTCTTCGACTGGACTGGCGGGGCTGGGCTGTTAGCGAGATGAGCTGTCCCCGGCCGCTCCTCCGTGTGCGAGACCCTCTGAGGGCCGCGCTCGAAGTCTGGATCTCAGATGCCCCAAGCCGTCGCCGCGGCACACTGGGCTGGGCTCCGGACCGCCCGCTGCTCTGTCAATGGGCGGTCGGGTGACGTCCGCGTCCCGGGGCTGGTGCCCGGCGCGTACTACTGCGGCGGGCTCTCGGCCCTGCCCCGACCGCCCAGCCAGCACCCCAGCCGGGTCGGGATGACAGTGCCCCCGGTGCCCTTGCCCACCAGGGTCTCCGCTCTCCTGCCCTTTCTAGTCACATGTCCGGGTTTTCCCCCAGGTCCCGACGAGAACAGACGCAGCCCCGCCCAGTCTATTTCTAGGAGGAGGGCTTGATGAATAAAAAGGTCAAGTGGTCGGGTTGGCGAGCTGGTCCACGGCGAGGGGGGACAGGACGGACACCTGGCAAGGCTCGCCCCGCCTG